>NW_027371810.1:0-22658 GCF_046119375.1 Phyllobates terribilis
CAGTCAGTAGCTTCAAACATTTCTGGTATATGAAAAACATGTTTTTCAATGGCAAAAATCAATGAATATTGTAAATGCACAAACAGTAATATCTCCACATTGCAAGGTGCAATTCTGAAATTTTTTGCTTTTTCCTGCTAATCCTAGCATGATAAAGAAGATTCAAAGAGAGTGAGATGCCAGCTCCTTTCATTCAGTCAGTAGCTTCAAACATTTCTGGTATATGAAAAACATGTTTTTCAATGGCAAAAATCAATGAATATTGTAAATGCACAAACAGTAATATCTCCACATTGCACGGTGCAATTCTGAAATTTTTAGCTTTTTCCTGTTAATCCTAGCATGATAAAGAGATTCAAAGAGAGTGAGATGCCAGCTCCTTTCATTCAGTCAGTAGCTTCAAACATTTCTGGTATATGAAAAACATGTTTTTCAATGGCAAAAATCAATGAATATTGTAAATGCACAAACAGTAATATCTCCACATTGCACGGTGCAATCTGAAATTTTTAGCTTTTTCCTGTTAATCCTAGCATGATAAAGAAGATTCAAAGAGAGTGAGATGCCAGCTCCTTTCATTCAGTCAGTAGCTTCAAACATTTCTGGTATATGAAAAAAATGTTTTTCAATGGCAAAAATCAATGAATATTGTAAATGCACAAACAGTAATATCTCCACATTGCAAGGTGCAATTCTGAAATTCTTTGCTTTTTCCTGTTAATCCTAGCATGATAAAGAAGATTCAAAGAGAGTGAGATGCCAGCTCCTTTCATTCAGTCAGTAGCTTCAAACATTTCTGGTATATGAAAAACATGTTTTTCAATGGCAAAAATCAATGAATATTGGTAAATGCACAAACAGTAATATCTCCACATTGCAAGGTGCAATTCTGAAATTTTTTGCTTTTTCCTGCTAATCCTAGCATGATAAAGAAGATTCAAAGAGAGTGAGATGCCAGCTCCTTTCATTCAGTCAGTAGCTTCAAACATTTCTGGTATATGAAAAACATGTTTTTCAATGGCAAAAATCAATGAATATTGTAAATGCACAAACAGGAATATCTCCACATTGCACGGTGCAATTCTGAAATTTTTAGCTTTTTCCTGTTAATCCTAGCATGATAAAGAAGATTCAAAGAGAGTGAGATGCCAGCTCCTTTCATTCAGTCAGTAGCTTCAAACATTTCTGGTATATGAAAAACATGTTTTTCAATGGCAAAAATCAATGAATATTGTAAATGCACAAACAGTAATATCTCCACATTGCAAGGTGCAATTCTGAAATTTTTTGCTTTTTCCTGCTAATCCTAGCATGATAAAGAAGATTCAAAGAGAGTGAGATGCCAGCTCCTTTCATTCAGTCAGTAGCTTCAAACATTTCTGGTATATGAAAAACATGTTTTTCAATGGCAAAAATCAATGAATATTGTAAATGCACAAACAGTAATATCTCCACATTGCACGGTGCAATTCTGAAATTTTTAGCTTTTTCCTGTTAATCCTAGCATGATAAAGAAGATTCAAAGAGAGTGAGATGCCAGCTCCTTTCATTCAGTCAGTAGCTTCAAACATTTCTGGTATATGAAAAACATGTTTTTCAATGGCAAAAATCAATGAATATTGTAAATGCACAAACAGTAATATCTCCACATTGCACGGTGCAATTCTGAAATTTTTTGCTTTTTCCTGTTAATCCTAGCATGATAAAGAAGATTCAAAGAGAGTGAGATGCCAGCTCCTTTCATTCAGTCAGTAGCTTCAAACATTTCTGGTATATGAAAAACATGTTTTTCAATGGCAAAAATCAATGAATATTGTAAATGCACAAACAGTAATATCTCCACATTGCAAGGTGCAATTCTGAAATTTTTTGCTTTTTCCTGCTAATCCTAGCATGATAAAGAAGATTCAAAGAGAGTGAGATGCCAGCTCCTTTCATTCAGTCAGTAGCTTCAAACATTTCTGGTATATGAAAAACATGTTTTTCAATGGCAAAAATCAATGAATATTGTAAATGCACAAACAGTAATATCTCCACATTGCACGGTGCAATTCTGAAATTTTTAGCTTTTTCCTGTTAATCCTAGCATGATAAAGAAGATTCAAAGAGAGTGAGATGCCAGCTCCTTTCATTCAGTCAGTAGCTTCAAACATTTCTGGTATATGAAAAACATGTTTTTCAATGGCAAAAATCAATGAATATTGTAAATGCACAAACAGTAATATCTCCACATTGCAAGGTGCAATTCTGAAATTTTTTGCTTTTTCCTGCTAATCCTAGCATGATAAAGAAGATTCAAAGAGAGTGAGATGCCAGCTCCTTTCATTCAGTCAGTAGCTTCAAACATTTCTGGTATATGAAAAACATGTTTTTTCAATGGCAAAAATCAATGAATATTGTAAATGCACAAACAGTAATATCTCCACATTGCACGGTGCAATTCTGAAATTTTTAGCTTTTTCCTGTTAATCCTAGCATGATAAAGAAGATTCAAAGAGAGTGAGATGCCAGCTCCTTTCATTCAGTCAGTAGCTTCAAACATTTCTGGTATATGAAAAACATGTTTTTCAATGGCAAAAATCAATGAATATTGTAAATGCACAAACAGTAATATCTCCACATTGCAAGGTGCAATTCTGAAATTTTTGCTTTTTCCTGTTAATCCTAGCATGATAAAGAAGATTCAAAGAGAGTGAGATGCCAGCTCCTTTCATTCAGTCAGTAGCTTCAAACATTTCTGGTATATGAAAAACATGTTTTTCAATGGCAAAAATCAATGAATATTGTAAATGCACAAACAGTAATATCTCCACATTGCAAGGTGCAATTCTGAAATTTTTTGCTTTTTCCTGCTAATCCTAGCATGATAAAGAAGATTCAAAGAGAGTGAGATGCCAGCTCCTTTCATTCAGTCAGTAGCTTCAAACATTCTGGTATATGAAAAACATGTTTTTCAATGGCAAAAATCAATGAATATTGTAAATGCACAAACATAATATCTCCACATTGCAAGGTGCAATTCTGAAATTTTTTGCTTTTTCCTGCTAATCCTAGCATGATAAAGAAGATTCAAAGAGAGTGAGATGCCAGCTCCTTTCATTCAGTCAGTAGCTTCAACATTTCTGGTATATGAAAAACATGTTTTTCAATGGCAAAAATCAATGAATATTGTAAATGCACAAACAGTAATATCTCCACATTGCACGGTGCAATTCTGAAATTTTTAGCTTTTTCCTGTTAATCCTAGCATGATAAAGAAGATTCAAAGAGAGTGAGATGCCAGCTCCTTTCATTCAGTCAGTAGCTTCAAACATTTCTGGTATATGAAAAACATGTTTTTCAATGGCAAAAATCAATGAATATTGTAAATGCACAAACAGTAATATCGCCACATTGCACGGTGCAATTCTGAAATTTTAGCTTTTTCCTGTTAATCCTAGCATGATAAAGAAGATTCAAAGAGAGTGAGATGCCAGCTCCTTTCATTCAGTCAGTAGCTTCAAACATTTCTGGTATATGAAAAACATGTTTTTCAATGGCAAAAATCAATGAATATTGTAAATGCACAAACAGTATTATCTCCACATTGCAAGGTGCAATTCTGAAATTTTTTGCTTTTTCCTGTTAATCCTAGCATGATAAAGAAGATTCAAAGAGAGTGAGATGCCAGCTCCTTTCATTCAGTCAGTAGCTTCAAACATTTCTGGTATATGAAAAACATGTTTTTCAATGGCAAAAATCAATGAATATTGTAAATGCACAAACAGTAATATCTCCACATTGCAAGGTGCAATTCTGAAATTTTTTGCTTTTTCCTGCTAATCCTAGCATGATAAAGAAGATTCAAAGAGAGTGAGATGCCAGCTCCTTTCATTCAGTCAGTAGCTTCAAACATTTCTGGTATATGAAAAACATGTTTTTCAATGGCAAAAATCAATGAATATTGTAAATGCACAAACAGTAATATCTCCATATTGCACGGTGCAATTCTGAAATTTTTAGCTTTTTCCTGTTAATCCTAGCATGATAAAGAAGATTCAAAGAGAGTGAGATGCCAGCTCCTTTCATTCAGTCAGTAGCTTCAAACATTTCTGGTATATGAAAAACATGTTTTTCAATGGCAAAAATCAATGAATATTGTAAATGCACAAACAGTAATATCTCCACATTGCAAGGTGCAATTCTGAAATTTTTTGCTTTTTCCTGCTAATCCTAGCATGATAAAGAAGATTCAAAGAGAGTGAGATGCCAGCTCCTTTCATTCAGTCAGTAGCTTCAAACATTTCTGGTATATGAAAAACATGTTTTTCAATGGCAAAAATCAATGAATATTGTAAATGCACAAACAGTAATATCTCCACATTGCACGGTGCAATTCTGAAATTTTTAGCTTTTTCCTGTTAATCCTAGCATGATAAAGAAGATTCAAAGAGAGTGAGATGCCAGCTCCTTTCATTCAGTCAGTAGCTTCAAACATTTCTGGTATATGAAAAACATGTTTTTCAATGGCAAAAATCAATGAATATTGTAAATGCACAAACAGTAATATCTCCACATTGCAAGGTGCAATTCTGAAATTCTTTGCTTTTTCCTGTTAATCCTAGCATGATAAAGAAGATTCAAAGAGAGTGAGATGCCAGCTCCTTTCATTCAGTCAGTAGCTTCAAACATTTCTGGTATATGAAAAACATGTTTTTCAATGGTAAAAATCAATGAATATTGTAAATGCACAAACAGTAATATCTCCACATTGCAAGGTGCAATTCTGAAATTTTTTGCTTTTTCCTGCTAATCCTAGCATGATAAAGAAGATTCAAAGAGAGTGAGATGCCAGCTCCTTTCATTCAGTCAGTAGCTTCAAACATTTCTGGTATATGAAAAACATGTTTTTCAATGGCAAAAATCAATGAATATTGTAAATGCACAAACAGTAATATCTCCACATTGCACGGTGCAATTCTGAAATTTTTAGCTTTTTCCTGTTAATCCTAGCATGTTAAAGAAGATTCAAAGAGAGTGAGATGCCAGCTCCTTTCATTCAGTCAGTAGCTTCAAACATTTCTGGTATATGAAAAACATGTTTTTCAATGGCAAAAATCAATGAATATTGTAAATGCACAAACAGTAATATCTCCACATTGCAAGGTGCAATTCTGAAATTTTTTGCTTTTTCCTGCTAATCCTAGCATGATAAAGAAGATTCAAAGAGAGTGAGATGCCAGCTCCTTTCATTCAGTCAGTAGCTTCAAACATTTCTGGTATATGAAAAACATGTTTTTCAATGGCAAAAATCAATGAATATTGTAAATGCACAAACAGTAATATCTCCACATTGCACGGTGCAATTCTGAATTTTTAGCTTTTTCCTGTTAATCCTAGCATGATAAAGAAGATTCAAAGAGAGTGAGATGCCAGCTCCTTTCATTCAGTCAGTAGCTTCAAACATTTCTGGTATATGAAAAACATGTTTTTCAATGGCAAAAATCAATGAATATTGTAAATGCACAAACAGTAATATCTCCACATTGCACGGTGCAATTCTGAAATTTTTAGCTTTTTTCCTGTTAATCCTAGCATGATAAAGAAGATTCAAAGAGAGTGAGATGCCAGCTCCTTTCATTCAGTCAGTAGCTTCAAACATTTCTGGTATATGAAAAAATGTTTTTCAATGGCAAAAATCAATGAATATTGTAAATGCACAAACAGTAATATCTCCAATTGCAAGGTGCAATTCTGAAATTCTTTGCTTTTTCCTGCTAATCCTAGCATGATAAAGAAGATTCAAAGAGAGTGAGATGCCAGCTCCTTTCATTCAGTCAGTAGCTTCAAACATTTCTGGTATATGAAAAACATGTTTTTCAATGGCAAAAATCAATGAATATTGTAAATGCACAAACAGTAATATCTCCACATTGCAAGGTGCAATTCTGAAATTTTTTGCTTTTTCCTGCTAATCCTAGCATGATAAAGAAGATTCAAAGAGAGTGAGATGCCAGCTCCTTTCATTCAGTCAGTAGCTTCAAACATTTCTGGTATATGAAAAACATGTTTTTCAATGGCAAAAATCAATGAATATTGTAAATGCACAAACAGGAATATCTCCACATTGCACGGTGCAATTCTGAAATTTTTAGCTTTTTCCTGTTAATCCTAGCATGATAAAGAAGATTCAAAGAGAGTGAGATGCCAGCTCCTTTCATTCAGTCAGTAGCTTCAAACATTTCTGGTATATGAAAAACATGTTTTTCAATGGCAAAAATCAATGAATATTGTAAATGCACAAACAGTAATATCTCCACATTGCAAGGTGCAATTCTGAAATTTTTTGCTTTTTCCTGCTAATCCTAGCATGATAAAGAAGATTCAAAGAGAGTGAGATGCCAGCTCCTTTCATTCAGTCAGTAGCTTCAAACATTTCTGGTATATGAAAAACATGTTTTTCAATGGCAAAAATCAATGAATATTGTAAATGCACAAACAGTAATATCTCCACATTGCACGGTGCAATTCTGAAATTTTTAGCTTTTTCCTGTTAATCCTAGCATGATAAAGAAGATTCAAAGAGAGTGAGATGCCAGCTCCTTTCATTCAGTCAGTAGCTTCAAACATTTCTGGTATATGAAAAACATGTTTTTCAATGGCAAAAATCAATGAATATTGTAAATGCACAAACAGTAATATCTCCACATTGCAAGGTGCAATTCTGAAATTTTTTGCTTTTTCCTGTTAATCCTAGCATGATAAAGAAGATTCAAAGAGAGTGAGATGCCAGCTCCTTTCATTCAGTCAGTAGCTTCAAACATTTCTGGTATATGAAAAACATGTTTTTCAATGGCAAAAATCAATGAATATTGTAAATGCACAAACAGTAATATCTCCACATTGCAAGGTGCAATTCTGAAATTTTTTGCTTTTTCCTGCTAATCCTAGCATGATAAAGAAGATTCAAAGAGAGTGAGATGCCAGCTCCTTTCATTCAGTCAGTAGCTTCAAACATTTCTGGTATATGAAAAACATGTTTTTCAATGGCAAAAATCAATGAATATTGTAAATGCACAAACAGTAATATCTCCACATTGCACGGTGCAATTCTGAAATTTTTAGCTTTTTCCTGTTAATCCTAGCATGATAAAGAAGATTCAAAGAGAGTGAGATGCCAGCTCCTTTCATTGTCAGTAGCTTCAAACATTTCTGGTATATGAAAAACATGTTTTTCAATGGCAAAAATCAATGAATATTGTAAATGCACAAACAGTAATATCTCCACATTGCAAGGTGCAATTCTGAAATTTTTTGCTTTTTCCTGCTAATCCTAGCATGATAAAGAAGATTCAAAGAGAGTGAGATGCCAGCTCCTTTCATTCAGTCAGTAGCTTCAAACATTTCTGGTATATGAAAAACATGTTTTTCAATGGCAAAAATCAATGAATATTGTAAATGCACAAACAGTAATATCTCCACATTGCACGGTGCAATTCTGAAATTTTTAGCTTTTTCCTGTTAATCCTAGCATGATAAAGAAGATTCAAAGAGAGTGAGATGCCAGCTCCTTTCATTCAGTCAGTAGCTTCAAACATTTCTGGTATATGAAAAACATGTTTTTCAATGGCAAAAATCAATGAATATTGTAAATGCACAAACAGTAATATCTCCACATTGCAAGGTGCAATTCTGAAATTTTTTGCTTTTTCCTGTTAATCCTAGCATGATAAAGAAGATTCAAAGAGAGTGAGATGCCAGCTCCTTTCATTCAGTCAGTAGCTTCAAACATTTCTGGTATATGAAAAACATGTTTTTCAATGGCAAAAATCAATGAATATTGTAAATGCACAAACAGTAATATCTCCACATTGCAAGGTGCAATTCTGAAATTTTTTGCTTTTTCCTGCTAATCCTAGCATGATAAAGAAGATTCAAAGAGAGTGAGATGCCAGCTCCTTTCATTCAGTCAGTAGCTTCAAACATTTCTGGTATATGAAAAACATGTTTTTCAATGGCAAAAATCAATGAATATTGTAAATGCACAAACAGTAATATCTCCACATTGCAAGGTGCAATTCTGAAATTTTTTGCTTTTTCCTGCTAATCCTAGCATGATAAAGAAGATTCAAAGAGAGTGAGATGCCAGCTCCTTTCATTCAGTCAGTAGCTTCAAACATTTCTGGTATATGAAAAACATGTTTTTCAATGGCAAAAATCAATGAATATTGTAAATGCACAAACAGTAATATCTCCACATTGCACGGTGCAATTCTGAAATTTTTAGCTTTTTCCTGTTAATCCTAGCATGATAAAGAAGATTCAAAGAGAGTGAGATGCCAGCTCCTTTCATTCAGTCAGTAGCTTCAAACATTTCTGGTATATGAAAAACATGTTTTTCAATGGCAAAAATCAATGAATATTGTAAATGCACAAACAGTAATATCGCCACATTGCACGGTGCAATTCTGAAATTTTTAGCTTTTTCCTGTTAATCCTAGCATGATAAAGAAGATTCAAAGAGAGTGAGATGCCAGCTCCTTTCATTCAGTCAGTAGCTTCAAACATTTCTGGTATATGAAAAACATGTTTTTCAATGGCAAAAATCAATGAATATTGTAAATGCACAAACAGTATTATCTCCACATTGCAAGGTGCAATTCTGAAATTTTTTGCTTTTTCCTGTTAATCCTAGCATGATAAAGAAGATTCAAAGAGAGTGAGATGCCAGCTCCTTTCATTCAGTCAGTAGCTTCAAACATTTCTGGTATATGAAAAACATGTTTTTCAATGGCAAAAATCAATGAATATTGTAAATGCACAAACAGTAATATCTCCACATTGCAAGGTGCAATTCTGAAATTTTTTGCTTTTTCCTGCTAATCCTAGCATGATAAAGAAGATTCAAAGAGAGTGAGATGCCAGCTCCTTTCATTCAGTCAGTAGCTTCAAACATTTCTGGTATATGAAAAACATGTTTTTCAATGGCAAAAATCAATGAATATTGTAAATGCACAAACAGTAATATCTCCACATTGCACGGTGCAATTCTGAAATTTTTAGCTTTTTCGTTAATCCTAGCATGTTAAAGAAGATTCAAAGAGAGTGAGATGCCAGCTCCTTTCATTCAGTCAGTAGCTTCAAACATTTCTGGTATATGAAAAACATGTTTTTCAATGGCAAAAATCAATGAATATTGTAAATGCACAAACAGTAATATCTCCACATTGCAAGGTGCAATTCTGAAATTTTTTGCTTTTTCCTGCTAATCCTAGCATGATAAAGAAGATTCAAAGAGAGTGAGATGCCAGCTCCTTTCATTCAGTCAGTAGCTTCAAACATTTCTGGTATATGAAAAACATGTTTTTCAATGGCAAAAATCAATGAATATTGTAAATGCACAAACAGTAATATCTCCACATTGCACGGTGCAATTCTGAAATTTTTAGCTTTTTCCTGTTAATCCTAGCATGATAAAGAAGATTCAAAGAGAGTGAGATGCCAGCTCCTTTCATTCAGTCAGTAGCTTCAAACATTTCTGGTATATGAAAAACATGTTTTTCAATGGCAAAAATCAATGAATATTGTAAATGCACAAACAGTAATATCTCCACATTGCACGGTGCAATTCTGAAATTTTTAGCTTTTTCCTGTTAATCCTAGCATGATAAAGAAGATTCAAAGAGAGTGAGATGCCAGCTCCTTTCATTCAGTCAGTAGCTTCAAACATTTCTGGTATATGAAAAAAATGTTTTTCAATGGCAAAAATCAATGAATATTGTAAATGCACAAACAGTAATATCTCCACATTGCAAGGTGCAATTCTGAAATTCTTTGCTTTTTCCTGTTAATCCTAGCATGATAAAGAAGATTCAAAGAGAGTGAGATGCCAGCTCCTTTCATTCAGTCAGTAGCTTCAAACATTTCTGGTATATGAAAAACATGTTTTTCAATGGCAAAAATCAATGAATATTGTAAATGCACAAACAGTAATATCTCCACATTGCAAGGTGCAATTCTGAAATTTTTTGCTTTTTCCTGCTAATCCTAGCATGATAAAGAAGATTCAAAGAGAGTGAGATGCCAGCTCCTTTCATTCAGTCAGTAGCTTCAAACATTTCTGGTATATGAAAAACATGTTTTTCAATGGCAAAAATCAATGAATATTGTAAATGCACAAACAGGAATATCTCCACATTGCACGGTGCAATTCTGAAATTTTTAGCTTTTTCCTGTTAATCCTAGCATGATAAAGAAGATTCAAAGAGAGTGAGATGCCAGCTCCTTTCATTCAGTCAGTAGCTTCAAACATTTCTGGTATATGAAAAACATGTTTTTCAATGGCAAAAATCAATGAATATTGTAAATGCACAAACAGTAATATCTCCACATTGCAAGGTGCAATTCTGAAATTTTTTGCTTTTTCCTGCTAATCCTAGCATGATAAAGAAGATTCAAAGAGAGTGAGATGCCAGCTCCTTTCATTCAGTCAGTAGCTTCAAACATTTCTGGTATATGAAAAACATGTTTTTCAATGGCAAAAATCAATGAATATTGTAAATGCACAAACAGTAATATCTCCACATTGCACGGTGCAATTCTGAAATTTTTAGCTTTTTCCTGTTAATCCTAGCATGATAAAGAAGATTCAAAGAGAGTGAGATGCCAGCTCCTTTCATTCAGTCAGTAGCTTCAAACATTTCTGGTATATGAAAAACATGTTTTTCAATGGCAAAAATCAATGAATATTGTAAATGCACAAACAGTAATATCTCCACATTGCAAGGTGCAATTCTGAAATTTTTTGCTTTTTCCTGTTAATCCTAGCATGATAAAGAAGATTCAAAGAGAGTGAGATGCCAGCTCCTTTCATTCAGTCAGTAGCTTCAAACATTTCTGGTATATGAAAAACATGTTTTTCAATGGCAAAAATCAATGAATATTGTAAATGCACAAACAGTAATATCTCCACATTGCAAGGTGCAATTCTGAAATTTTTTGCTTTTTCCTGCTAATCCTAGCATGATAAAGAAGATTCAAAGAGAGTGAGATGCCAGCTCCTTTCATTCAGTCAGTAGCTTCAAACATTTCTGGTATATGAAAAACATGTTTTTCAATGGCAAAAATCAATGAATATTGTAAATGCACAAACAGTAATATCTCCACATTGCACGGTGCAATTCTGAAATTTTTAGCTTTTTCCTGTTAATCCTAGCATGATAAAGAAGATTCAAAGAGAGTGAGATGCCAGCTCCTTTCATTCAGTCAGTAGCTTCAAACATTTCTGGTATATGAAAAACATGTTTTTCAATGGCAAAAATCAATGAATATTGTAAATGCACAAACAGTAATATCTCCACATTGCAAGGTGCAATTCTGAAATTTTTTGCTTTTTCCTGCTAATCCTAGCATGATAAAGAAGATTCAAAGAGAGTGAGATGCCAGCTCCTTTCATTCAGTCAGTAGCTTCAAACATTTCTGGTATATGAAAAACATGTTTTTCAATGGCAAAAATCAATGAATATTGTAAATGCACAAACAGTAATATCTCCACATTGCACGGTGCAATTCTGAAATTTTTAGCTTTTTCCTGTTAATCCTAGCATGATAAAGAAGATTCAAAGAGAGTGAGATGCCAGCTCCTTTCATTCAGTCAGTAGCTTCAAACATTTCTGGTATATGAAAAACATGTTTTTCAATGGCAAAAATCAATGAATATTGTAAATGCACAAACAGTAATATCTCCACATTGCAAGGTGCAATTCTGAAATTTTTTGCTTTTTCCTGTTAATCCTAGCATGATAAAGAAGATTCAAAGAGAGTGAGATGCCAGCTCCTTTCATTCAGTCAGTAGCTTCAAACATTTCTGGTATATGAAAAACATGTTTTTCAATGGCAAAAATCAATGAATATTGTAAATGCACAAACAGTAATATCTCCACATTGCAAGGTGCAATTCTGAAATTTTTTGCTTTTTCCTGCTAATCCTAGCATGATAAAGAAGATTCAAAGAGAGTGAGATGCCAGCTCCTTTCATTCAGTCAGTAGCTTCAAACATTTCTGGTATATGAAAAACATGTTTTTCAATGGCAAAAATCAATGAATATTGTAAATGCACAAACAGTAATATCTCCACATTGCAAGGTGCAATTCTGAAATTTTTTGCTTTTTCCTGCTAATCCTAGCATGATAAAGAAGATTCAAAGAGAGTGAGATGCCAGCTCCTTTCATTCAGTCAGTAGCTTCAAACATTTCTGGTATATGAAAAACATGTTTTTCAATGGCAAAAATCAATGAATATTGTAAATGCACAAACAGTAATATCTCCACATTGCACGGTGCAATTCTGAAATTTTTAGCTTTTTCCTGTTAATCCTAGCATGATAAAGAAGATTCAAAGAGAGTGAGATGCCAGCTCCTTTCATTCAGTCAGTAGCTTCAAACATTTCTGGTATATGAAAAACATGTTTTTCAATGGCAAAAATCAATGAATATTGTAAATGCACAAACAGTAATATCGCCACATTGCACGGTGCAATTCTGAAATTTTTAGCTTTTTCCTGTTAATCCTAGCATGATAAAGAAGATTCAAAGAGAGTGAGATGCCAGCTCCTTTCATTCAGTCAGTAGCTTCAAACATTTCTGGTATATGAAAAACATGTTTTTCAATGGCAAAAATCAATGAATATTGTAAATGCACAAACAGTATTATCTCCACATTGCAAGGTGCAATTCTGAAATTTTTTGCTTTTTCCTGTTAATCCTAGCATGATAAAGAAGATTCAAAGAGAGTGAGATGCCAGCTCCTTTCATTCAGTCAGTAGCTTCAAACATTTCTGGTATATGAAAAACATGTTTTTCAATGGCAAAAATCAATGAATATTGTAAATGCACAAACAGTAATATCTCCACATTGCAAGGTGCAATTCTGAAATTTTTTGCTTTTTCCTGCTAATCCTAGCATGATAAAGAAGATTCAAAGAGAGTGAGATGCCAGCTCCTTTCATTCAGTCAGTAGCTTCAAACATTTCTGGTATATGAAAAACATGTTTTTCAATGGCAAAAATCAATGAATATTGTAAATGCACAAACAGTAATATCTCCATATTGCACGGTGCAATTCTGAAATTTTTAGCTTTTTCCTGTTAATCCTAGCATGATAAAGAAGATTCAAAGAGAGTGAGATGCCAGCTCCTTTCATTCAGTCAGTAGCTTCAAACATTTCTGGTATATGAAAAACATGTTTTTCAATGGCAAAAATCAATGAATATTGTAAATGCACAAACAGTAATATCTCCACATTGCAAGGTGCAATTCTGAAATTTTTTGCTTTTTCCTGCTAATCCTAGCATGATAAAGAAGATTCAAAGAGAGTGAGATGCCAGCTCCTTTCATTCAGTCAGTAGCTTCAAACATTTCTGGTATATGAAAAACATGTTTTTCAATGGCAAAAATCAATGAATATTGTAAATGCACAAACAGTAATATCTCCACATTGCACGGTGCAATTCTGAAATTTTTAGCTTTTTCCTGTTAATCCTAGCATGATAAAGAAGATTCAAAGAGAGTGAGATGCCAGCTCCTTTCATTCAGTCAGTAGCTTCAAACATTTCTGGTATATGAAAAACATGTTTTTCAATGGCAAAAATCAATGAATATTGTAAATGCACAAACAGTAATATCTCCACATTGCAAGGTGCAATTCTGAAATTCTTTGCTTTTTCCTGTTAATCCTAGCATGATAAAGAAGATTCAAAGAGAGTGAGATGCCAGCTCCTTTCATTCAGTCAGTAGCTTCAAACATTTCTGGTATATGAAAAACATGTTTTTCAATGGCAAAAATCAATGAATATTGTAAATGCACAAACAGTAATATCTCCACATTGCACGGTGCAATTCTGAAATTTTTAGCTTTTTCCTGTTAATCCTAGCATGATAAAGAAGATTCAAAGAGAGTGAGATGCCAGCTCCTTTCATTCAGTCAGTAGCTTCAAACATTTCTGGTATATGAAAAACATGTTTTTCAATGGCAAAAATCAATGAATATTGTAAATGCACAAACAGTAATATCTCCACATTGCACGGTGCAATTCTGAAATTTTTAGCTTTTTCCTGTTAATCCTAGCATGATAAAGAAGATTCAAAGAGAGTGAGATGCCAGCTCCTTTCATTCAGTCAGTAGCTTCAATCATTTCTGGTATATGAAAAACATGTTTTTCAATGGCAAAAATCAATGAATATTGTAAATGCACAAACAGTAATATCTCCACATTGCAAGGTGCAATTCTGAAATTTTTTGCTTTTTCCTGTTAATCCTAGCATGATAAAGAAGATTCAAAGAGAGTGAGATGCCAGCTCCTTTCATTCAGTCAGTAGCTTCAAACATTTCTGGTATATGAAAAACATGTTTTTCAATGGCAAAAATCAATGAATATTGTAAATGCACAAACAGTAATATCTCCACATTGCAAGGTGCAATTCTGAAATTTTTTGCTTTTTCCTGCTAATCCTAGCATGATAAAGAAGATTCAAAGAGAGTGAGATGCCAGCTCCTTTCATTCAGTCAGTAGCTTCAAACATTTCTGGTATATGAAAAACATGTTTTTCAATGGCAAAAATCAATGAATATTGTAAATGCACAAACAGTAATATCTCCATATTGCACGGTGCAATTCTGAAATTTTTAGCTTTTTCCTGTTAATCCTAGCATGATAAAGAAGATTCAAAGAGAGTGAGATGCCAGCTCCTTTCATTCAGTCAGTAGCTTCAAACATTTCTGGTATATGAAAAACATGTTTTTCAATGGCAAAAATCAATGAATATTGTAAATGCACAAACAGTAATATCTCCACATTGCAAGGTGCAATTCTGAAATTTTTTGCTTTTTCCTGCTAATCCTAGCATGATAAAGAAGATTCAAAGAGAGTGAGATGCCAGCTCCTTTCATTCAGTCAGTAGCTTCAAACATTTCTGGTATATGAAAAACATGTTTTTCAATGGCAAAAATCAATGAATATTGTAAATGCACAAACAGTAATATCTCCACATTGCACGGTGCAATTCTGAAATTTTTAGCTTTTTCCTGTTAATCCTAGCATGATAAAGAAGATTCAAAGAGAGTGAGATGCCAGCTCCTTTCATTCAGTCAGTAGCTTCAAACATTTCTGGTATATGAAAAACATGTTTTTCAATGGCAAAAATCAATGAATATTGTAAATGCACAAACAGTAATATCTCCACATTGCAAGGTGCAATTCTGAAATTCTTTGCTTTTTCCTGTTAATCCTAGCATGATAAAGAAGATTCAAAGAGAGTGAGATGCCAGCTCCTTTCATTCAGTCAGTAGCTTCAAACATTTCTGGTATATGAAAAACATGTTTTTCAATGGCAAAAATCAATGAATATTGTAAATGCACAAACAGTAATATCTCCACATTGCAAGGTGCAATTCTGAAATTTTTTGCTTTTTCCTGCTAATCCTAGCATGATAAAGAAGATTCAAAGAGAGTGAGATGCCAGCTCCTTTCATTCAGTCAGTAGCTTCAAACATTTCTGGTATATGAAAAACATGTTTTTCAATGGCAAAAATCAATGAATATTGTAAATGCACAAACAGTAATATCTCCACATTGCACGGTGCAATTCTGAAATTTTTAGCTTTTTCCTGTTAATCCTAGCATGATAAAGAAGATTCAAAGAGTGAGATGCCAGCTCCTTTCATTCAGTCAGTAGCTTCAAACATTTCTGGTATATGAAAAACATGTTTTTCAATGGCAAAAATCAATGAATATTGTAAATGCACAAACAGTAATATCTCCACATTGCAAGGTGCAATTCTGAAATTCTTTGCTTTTTCCTGTTAATCCTAGCATGATAAAGAAGATTCAAAGAGAGTGAGATGCCAGCTCCTTTCATTCAGTCAGTAGCTTCAAACATTTCTGGTATATGAAAAACATGTTTTTCAATGGCAAAAATCAATGAATATTGTAAATGCACAAACAGTAATATCTCCACATTGCAAGGTGCAATTCTGAAATTTTTTGCTTTTTCCTGTTAATCCTAGCATGATAAAGAAGATTCAAAGAGAGTGAGATGCCAGCTCCTTTCATTCAGTCAGTAGCTTCAAACATTTCTGGTATATGAAAAACATGTTTTTCAATGGCAAAAATCAATGAATATTGTAAATGCACAAACAGTAATATCTCCACATTGCAAGGTGCAATTCTGAAATTTTTTGCTTTTTCCTGCTAATCCTAGCATGATAAAGAAGATTCAAAGAGAGTGAGATGCCAGCTCCTTTCATTCAGTCAGTAGCTTCAAACATTTCTGGTATATGAAAAACATGTTTTTCAATGGCAAAAATCAATGAATATTGTAAATGCACAAACAGTAATATCTCCACATTGCAAGGTGCAATTCTGAAATTTTTTGCTTTTTCCTGCTAATCCTAGCATGATAAAGAAGATTCAAAGAGAGTGAGATGCCAGCTCCTTTCATTCAGTCAGTAGCTTCAAACATTTCTGGTATATGAAAAACATGTTTTTCAATGGCAAAAATCAATGAATATTGTAAATGCACAAACAGTAATATCTCCACATTGCACGGTGCAATTCTGAAATTTTTAGCTTTTTCCTGTTAATCCTAGCATGATAAAGAAGATTCAAAGAGAGTGAGATGCCAGCTCCTTTCATTCAGTCAGTAGCTTCAAACATTTCTGGTATATGAAAAACATGTTTTTCAATGGCAAAAATCAATGAATATTGTAAATGCACAAACAGTAATATCTCCACATTGCACGGTGCAATTCTGAAATTTTTAGCTTTTTCCTGTTAATCCTAGCATGATAAAGAAGATTCAAAGAGAGTGAGATGCCAGCTCCTTTCATTCAGTCAGTAGCTTCAAACATTTCTGGTATATGAAAAACATGTTTTTCAATGGCAAAAATCAATGAATATTGTAAATGCACAAACAGTAATATCTCCACATTGCAAGGTGCAATTCTGAAATTTTTTGCTTTTTCCTGTTAATCCTAGCATGATAAAGAAGATTCAAAGAGAGTGAGATGCCAGCTCCTTTCATTCAGTCAGTAGCTTCAAACATTTCTGGTATATGAAAAACATGTTTTTCAATGGCAAAAATCAATGAATATTGTAAATGCACAAACAGTAATATCTCCACATTGCAAGGTGCAATTCTGAAATTTTTTGCTTTTTCCTGCTAATCCTAGCATGATAAAGAAGATTCAAAGAGAGTGAGATGCCAGCTCCTTTCATTCAGTCAGTAGCTTCAAACATTTCTGGTATATGAAAAACATGTTTTTCAATGGCAAAAATCAATGAATATTGTAAATGCACAAACAGTAATATCTCCATATTGTACGGTGCAATTCTGAAATTTTTAGCTTTTTCCTGTTAATCCTAGCATGATAAAGAAGATTCAAAGAGAGTGAGATGCCAGCTCCTTTCATTCAGTCAGTAGCTTCAAACATTTCTGGTATATGAAAAACATGTTTTTCAATGGCAAAAATCAATGAATATTGTAAATGCACAAACAGTAATATCTCCACATTGCAAGGTGCAATTCTGAAATTTTTTGCTTTTTCCTGCTAATCCTAGCATGATAAAGAAGATTCAAAGAGAGTGAGATGCCAGCTCCTTTCATTCAGTCAGTAGCTTCAAACATTTCTGGTATATGAAAAACATGTTTTTCAATGGCAAAAATCAATGAATATTGTAAATGCACAAACAGTAATATCTCCACATTGCACGGTGCAATTCTGAAATTTTTAGCTTTTTCCTGTTAATCCTAGCATGATAAAGAAGATTCAAAGAGAGTGAGATGCCAGCTCCTTTCATTCAGTCAGTAGCTTCAAACATTTCTGGTATATGAAAAACATGTTTTTCAATGGCAAAAATCAATGAATATTGTAAATGCACAAACAGTAATATCTCCACATTGCAAGGTGCAATTCTGAAATTCTTTGCTTTTTCCTGTTAATCCTAGCATGATAAAGAAGATTCAAAGAGAGTGAGATGCCAGCTCCTTTCATTCAGTCAGTAGCTTCAAACATTTCTGGTATATGAAAAACATGTTTTTCAATGGCAAAAATCAATGAATATTGTAAATGCACAAACAGTAATATCTCCACATTGCACGGTGCAATTCTGAAATTTTTAGCTTTTTCCTGTTAATCCTAGCATGATAAAGAAGATTCAAAGAGAGTGAGATGCCAGCTCCTTTCATTCAGTCAGTAGCTTCAAACATTTCTGGTATATGAAAAACATGTTTTTCAATGGCAAAAATCAATGAATATTGTAAATGCACAAACAGTAATATCTCCACATTGCACGGTGCAATTCTGAAATTTTTAGCTTTTTCCTGTTAATCCTAGCATGATAAAGAAGATTCAAAGAGAGTGAGATGCCAGCTCCTTTCATTCAGTCAGTAGCTTCAAACATTTCTGGTATATGAAAAACATGTTTTTCAATGGCAAAAATCAATGAATATTGTAAATGCACAAACAGTAATATCTCCACATTGCAAGGTGCAATTCTGAAATTTTTTGCTTTTTCCTGTTAATCCTAGCATGATAAAAAAGATTCAAAGAGAGTGAGATGCCAGCTCCTTTCATTCAGTCAGTAGCTTCAAACATTTCTGGTATATGAAAAACATGTTTTTCAATGGCAAAAATCAATGAATATTGTAAATGCACAAACAGTAATATCTCCACATTGCAAGGTGCAATTCTGAAATTTTTTGCTTTTTCCTGCTAATCCTAGCATGATAAAGAAGATTCAAAGAGAGTGAGATGCCAGCTCCTTTCATTCAGTCAGTAGCTTCAAACATTTCTGGTATATGAAAAACATGTTTTTCAATGGCAAAAATCAATGAATATTGTAAATGCACAAACAGTAATATCTCCATATTGCACGGTGCAATTCTGAAATTTTTAGCTTTTTCCTGTTAATCCTAGCATGATAAAGAAGATTCAAAGAGAGTGAGATGCCAGCTCCTTTCATTCAGTCAGTAGCTTCAAACATTTCTGGTATATGAAAAACATGTTTTTCAATGGCAAAAATCAATGAATATTGTAAATGCACAAACAGTAATATCTCCACATTGCAAGGTGCAATTCTGAAATTTTTTGCTTTTTCCTGCTAATCCTAGCATGATAAAGAAGATTCAAAGAGAGTGAGATGCCAGCTCCTTTCATTCAGTCAGTAGCTTCAAACATTTCTGGTATATGAAAAACATGTTTTTCAATGGCAAAAATCAATGAATATTGTAAATGCACAAACAGTAATATCTCCACATTGCACGGTGCAATTCTGAAATTTTTAGCTTTTTCCTGTTAATCCTAGCATGATAAAGAAGATTCAAAGAGAGTGAGATGCCAGCTCCTTTCATTCAGTCAGTAGCTTCAAACATTTCTGGTATATGAAAAACATGTTTTTCAATGGCAAAAATCAATGAATATTGTAAATGCACAAACAGTAATATCTCCACATTGCAAGGTGCAATTCTGAAATTCTTTGCTTTTTCCTGTTAATCCTAGCATGATAAAGAAGATTCAAAGAGAGTGAGATGCCAGCTCCTTTCATTCAGTCAGTAGCTTCAAACATTTCTGGTATATGAAAAACATGTTTTTCAATGGCAAAAATCAATGAATATTGTAAATGCACAAACAGTAATATCTCCACATTGCAAGGTGCAATTCTGAAATTTTTTGCTTTTTCCTGCTAATCCTAGCATGATAAAGAAGATTCAAAGAGAGTGAGATGCCAGCTCCTTTCATTCAGTCAGTAGCTTCAAACATTTCTGGTATATGAAAAACATGTTTTTCAATGGCAAAAATCAATGAATATTGTAAATGCACAAACAGTAATATCTCCACATTGCACGGTGCAATTCTGAAATTTTTAGCTTTTTCCTGTTAATCCTAGCATGATAAAGAAGATTCAAAGAGAGTGAGATGCCAGCTCCTTTCATTCAGTCAGTAGCTTCAAACATTTCTGGTATATGAAAAACATGTTTTTCAATGGCAAAAATCAATGAATATTGTAAATGCACAAACAGTAATATCTCCACATTGCAAGGTGCAATTCTGAAATTCTTTGCTTTTTCCTGTTAATCCTAGCATGATAAAGAAGATTCAAAGAGAGTGAGATGCCAGCTCCTTTCATTCAGTCAGTAGCTTCAAACATTTCTGGTATATGAAAAACATGTTTTTCAATGGCAAAAATCAATGAATATTGTAAATGCACAAACAGTAATATCTCCACATTGCACGGTGCAATTCTGAAATTTTTAGCTTTTTCCTGTTAATCCTAGCATGATAAAGAAGATTCAAAGAGAGTGAGATGCCAGCTCCTTTCATTCAGTCAGTAGCTTCAAACATTTCTGGTATATGAAAAACATGTTTTTCAATGGCAAAAATCAATGAATATTGTAAATGCACAAACAGTAATATCTCCACATTGCAAGGTGCAATTCTGAAATTCTTTGCTTTTTCCTGTTAATCCTAGCATGATAAAGAAGATTCAAAGAGAGTGAGATGCCAGCTCCTTTCATTCAGTCAGTAGCTTCAAACATTTCTGGTATATGAAAAACATGTTTTTCAATGGCAAAAATCAATGAATATTGTAAATGCACAAACAGTAATATCTCCACATTGCAAGGTGCAATTCTGAAATTTTTTGCTTTTTCCTGTTAATCCTAGCATGATAAAGAAGATTCAAAGAGAGTGAGATGCCAGCTCCTTTCATTCAGTCAGTAGCTTCAAACATTTCTGGTATATGAAAAACATGTTTTTCAATGGCAAAAATCAATGAATATTGTAAATGCACAAACAGTAATATCTCCACATTGCAAGGTGCAATTCTGAAATTTTTTGCTTTTTCCTGCTAATCCTAGCATGATAAAGAAGATTCAAAGAGAGTGAGATGCCAGCTCCTTTCATTCAGTCAGTAGCTTCAAACATTTCTGGTATATGAAAAACATGTTTTTCAATGGCAAAAATCAATGAATATTGTAAATGCACAAACAGTAATATCTCCATATTGCACGGTGCAATTCTGAAATTTTTAGCTTTTTCCTGTTAATCCTAGCATGATAAAGAAGATTCAAAGAGAGTGAGATGCCAGCTCCTTTCATTCAGTCAGTAGCTTCAAACATTTCTGGTATATGAAAAACATGTTTTTCAATGGCAAAAATCAATGAATATTGTAAATGCACAAACAGTAATATCTCCACATTGCAAGGTGCAATTCTGAAATTCTTTGCTTTTTCCTGTTAATCCTAGCATGATAAAGAAGATTCAAAGAGAGTGAGATGCCAGCTCCTTTCATTCAGTCAGTAGCTTCAAACATTTCTGGTATATGAAAAACATGTTTTTCAATGGCAAAAATCAATGAATATTGTAAATGCACAAACAGTAATATCTCCACATTGCAAGGTGCAATTCTGAAATTTTTTGCTTTTTCCTGCTAATCCTAGCATGATAAAGAAGATTCAAAGAGAGTGAGATGCCAGCTCCTTTCATTCAGTCAGTAGCTTCAAACATTTCTGGTATATGAAAAACATGTTTTTCAATGGCAAAAATCAATGAATATTGTAAATGCACAAACAGTAATATCTCCACATTGCACGGTGCAATTCTGAAATTTTTAGCTTTTTCCTGTTAATCCTAGCATGTTAAAGAAGATTCAAAGAGAGTGAGATGCCAGCTCCTTTCATTCAGTCAGTAGCTTCAAACATTTCTGGTATATGAAAAACATGTTTTTCAATGGCAAAAATCAATGAATATTGTAAATGCACAAACAGTAATATCTCCACATTGCAAGGTGCAATTCTGAAATTTTTTGCTTTTTCCTGCTAATCCTAGCATGATAAAGAAGATTCAAAGAGAGTGAGATGCCAGCTCCTTTCATTCAGTCAGTAGCTTCAAACATTTCTGGTATATGAAAAACATGTTTTTCAATGGCAAAAATCAATGAATATTGTAAATGCACAAACAGTAATATCTCCACATTGCACGGTGCAATTCTGAAATTTTTAGCTTTTTCCTGTTAATCCTAGCATGATAAAGAAGATTCAAAGAGAGTGAGATGCCAGCTCCTTTCATTCAGTCAGTAGCTTCAAACATTTCTGGTATATGAAAAACATGTTTTTCAATGGCAAAAATCAATGAATATTGTAAATGCACAAACAGTAATATCTCCACATTGCACGGTGCAATTCTGAAATTTTTAGCTTTTTCCTGTTAATCCTAGCATGATAAAGAAGATTCAAAGAGAGTGAGATGCCAGCTCCTTTCATTCAGTCAGTAGCTTCAAACATTTCTGGTATATGAAAAACATGTTTTTCAATGGCAAAAATCAATGAATATTGTAAATGCACAAACAGTAATATCTCCACATTGCAAGGTGCAATTCTGAAATTCTTTGCTTTTTCCTGTTAATCCTAGCATGATAAAGAAGATTCAAAGAGAGTGAGATGCCAGCTCCTTTCATTCAGTCAGTAGCTTCAAACATTTCTGGTATATGAAAAACATGTTTTTCAATGGCAAAAATCAATGAATATTGTAAATGCACAAACAGTAATATCTCCACATTGCAAGGTGCAATTCTGAAATTTTTTGCTTTTTCCTGCTAATCCTAGCATGATAAAGAAGATTCAAA
>NW_027371811.1:0-22620 GCF_046119375.1 Phyllobates terribilis
TTTTTGCCATTGAAAAACATGTTTTTCATATACCAGAAATGTTTGAAGCTACTGACAATGAAAGGAGCTGGCATCACTCTCTTTGAATCTTCTTTATCATGCTAGGATTAACAGGAAAAAGCTAAAAATTTCAGAATTGCACCGTGCAATGTGGAGATATTACTGTTTGTGCATTTACAATATTCATTGATTTTTGCCATTGAAAAACATGTTTTTCATATACCAGAAATGTTTGAAGCTACTGACTGAATGAAAGGAGCTGGCATCTCACTCTCTTTGAATCTTCTTTATCATGCTAGGATTAACAGGAAAAAGCAAAAAATTTCAGAATTGCACCTTGCAATGTGGAGATATTACTGTTTGTGCATTTACAATATTCATTGATTTTTGCCATTGAAAAACATGTTTTTCATATACCAGAAATGTTTGAAGCTACTGACTGAATGAAAGGAGCTGGCATCTCACTCTCTTTGAATCTTCTTTATCATGCTAGGATTAACAGGAAAAAGCTAAAAATTTCAGAATTGCACCGTGCAATGTGGAGATATTACTGTTTGTGCATTTACAATATTCATTGATTTTTGCCATTGAAAAACATGTTTTTCATATACCAGAAATGTTTGAAGCTACTGACTGAATGAAAGGAGCTGGCATCTCACTCTCTTTGAATCTTCTTTATCATGCTAGGATTAGCAGGAAAAAGCAAAAAATTTCAGAATTGCACCTTGCAATGTGGAGATATTACTGTTTGTGCATTTACAATATTCATTGATTTTTACCATTGAAAAACATGTTTTTCATATACCAGAAATGTTTGAAGCTACTGACTGAATGAAAGGAGCTGGCATCTCACTCTCTTTGAATCTTCTTTATCATGCTAGGATTAACAGGAAAAAGCTAAAAATTTCAGAATTGCACCGTGCAATGTGGAGATATTACTGTTTGTGCATTTACAATATTCATTGATTTTTGCCATTGAAAAACATGTTTTTCATATACCAGAAATGTTTGAAGCTACTGACTGAATGAAAGGAGCTGGCATCTCACTCTCTTTGAATCTTCTTTATCATGCTAGGATTAGCAGGAAAAAGCAAAAAATTTCAGAATTGCACCTTGCAATGTGGAGATATTACTGTTTGTGCATTTACAATATTCATTGATTTTTGCCATTGAAAAACATGTTTTTCATATACCAGAAATGTTTGAAGCTACTGACTGAATGAAAGGAGCTGGCATCTCACTCTCTTTGAATCTTCTTTATCATGCTAGGATTAACAGGAAAAAGCTAAAAATTTCAGAATTGCACCGTGCAATGTGGAGATATTACTGTTTGTGCATTTACAATATTCATTGATTTTTGCCATTGAAAAACATGTTTTTCATATACCAGAAATGTTTGAAGCTACTGACTGAATGAAAGGAGCTGGCATCTCACTCTCTTTGAATCTTCTTTATCATGCTAGGATTAACAGGAAAAAGCTAAAAATTTCAGAATTGCACCGTGCAATGTGGAGATATTACTGTTTGTGCATTTACAATATTCATTGATTTTTGCCATTGAAAAACATGTTTTTCATATACCAGAAATGTTTGAAGCTACTGACTGAATGAAAGGAGCTGGCATCTCACTCTCTTTGAATCTTCTTTATCATGCTAGGATTAACAGGAAAAAGCTAAAAATTTCAGAATTGCACCGTGCAATGTGGAGATATTACTGTTTGTGCATTTACAATATTCATTGATTTTTGCCATTGAAAAACATGTTTTTCATATACCAGAAATGTTTGAAGCTACTGACTGAATGAAAGGAGCTGGCATCTCACTCTCTTTGAATCTTCTTTATCATGCTAGGATTAACAGGAAAAAGCTAAAAATTTCAGAATTGCACCGTGCAATGTGGAGATATTACTGTTTGTGCATTTACAATATTCATTGATTTTTGCCATTGAAAAACATGTTTTTCATATACCAGAAATGTTTGAAGCTACTGACTGAATGAAAGGAGCTTGGCATCTCACTCTCTTTGAATCTTCTTTATCATGCTAGGATTAGCAGGAAAAAGCAAAAAATTTCAGAATTGCACCTTGCAATGTGGAGATATTACTGTTTGTGCATTTACAATATTCATTGATTTTTGCCATTGAAAAACATGTTTTTCATATACCAGAAATGTTTGAAGCTACTGACTGAATGAAAGGAGCTGGCATCTCACTCTCTTTGAATCTTCTTTATCATGCTAGGATTAACAGGAAAAAGCAAAAAATTTCAGAATTGCACCTTGCAATGTGGAGATATTACTGTTTGTGCATTTACAATATTCATTGATTTTTGCCATTGAAAAACATGTTTTTCATATACCAGAAATGTTTGAAGCTACTGACTGAATGAAAGGAGCTGGCATCTCACTCTCTTTGAATCTTCTTTATCATGCTAGGATTAACAGGAAAAAGCTAAAAATTTCAGAATTGCACCGTGCAATGTGGAGATATTACTGTTTGTGCATTTACAATATTCATTGATTTTTGCCATTGAAAAACATGTTTTTCATATACCAGAAATGTTTGAAGCTACTGACTGAATGAAAGGAGCTGGCATCTCACTCTCTTTGAATCTTCTTTATCATGCTAGGATTAGCAGGAAAAAGCAAAAAATTTCAGAATTGCACCTTGCAATGTGGAGATATTACTGTTTGTGCATTTACAATATTCATTGATTTTTGCCATTGAAAAACATGTTTTTCATATACCAGAAATGTTTGAAGCTACTGACAATGAAAGGAGCTGGCATCACTCTCTTTGAATCTTCTTTATCATGCTAGGATTAACAGGAAAAAGCTAAAAATTTCAGAATTGCACCGTGCAATTTGGAGATATTACTGTTTTTGCATTTACAATATTCATTGATTTTTGCCATTGAAAAACATGTTTTTCATATACCAGAAATGTTTGAAGCTACTGACTGAATGAAAGGAGCTGGCATCTCACTCTCTTTGAATCTTCTTTATCATGCTAGGATTAGCAGGAAAAAGCAAAAAATTTCAGAATTGCACCTTGCAATGTGGAGATATTACTGTTTGTGCATTTACAATATTCATTGATTTTTGCCATTGAAAAACATGTTTTTCATATACCAGAAATGTTTGAAGCTACTGACTGAATGAAAGGAGCTGGCATCTCACTCTCTTTGAATCTTCTTTATCATGCTAGGATTAGCAGGAAAAAGCAAAAAATTTCAGAATTGCACCTTGCAATGTGGAGATATTACTGTTTGTGCATTTACAATATTCATTGATTTTTGCCATTGAAAAACATGTTTTTCATATACCAGAAATGTTTGAAGCTACTGACTGAATGAAAGGAGCTGGCATCTCACTCTCTTTGAATCTTCTTTATCATGCTAGGATTAACAGGAAAAAGCAAAAAATTTCAGAATTGCACCTTGCAATGTGGAGATATTACTGTTTGTGCATTTACAATATTCATTGATTTTTGCCATTGAAAAACATGTTTTTCATATACCAGAAATGTTTGAAGCTACTGACTGAATGAAAGGAGCTGGCATCTCACTCTCTTTGAATCTTCTTTATCATGCTAGGATTAACAGGAAAAAGCTAAAAATTTCAGAATTGCACCGTGCAATGTGGAGATATTACTGTTTGTGCATTTACAATATTCATTGATTTTTGCCATTGAAAAACATGTTTTTCATATACCAGAAATGTTTGAAGCTACTGACTGAATGAAAGGAGCTGGCATCTCACTCTCTTTGAATCTTCTTTATCATGCTAGGATTAGCAGGAAAAAGCAAAAAATTTCAGAATTGCACCTTGCAATGTGGAGATATTACTGTTTGTGCATTTACAATATTCATTGATTTTTGCCATTGAAAAACATGTTTTTCATATACCAGAAATGTTTGAAGCTACTGACTGAATGAAAGGAGCTGGCATCTCACTCTCTTTGAATCTTCTTTATCATGCTAGGATTAACAGGAAAAAGCTAAAAATTTCAGAATTGCACCGTGCAATGTGGAGATATTACTGTTTGTGCATTTACAATATTCATTGATTTTTGCCATTGAAAAACATGTTTTTCATATACCAGAAATGTTTGAAGCTACTGACTGAATGAAAGGAGCTGGCATCTCACTCTCTTTGAATCTTCTTTATCATGCTAGGATTAGCAGGAAAAAGCAAAAAATTTCAGAATTGCACCTTGCAATGTGGAGATATTACTGTTTTTGCATTTACAATATTCATTGATTTTTGCCATTGAAAAACATGTTTTTCATATACCAGAAATGTTTGAAGCTACTGACTGAATGAAAGGAGCTGGCATCTCACTCTCTTTGAATCTTCTTTATCATGCTAGGATTAACAGGAAAAAGCAAAAAATTTCAGAATTGCACCTTGCAATGTGGAGATATTACTGTTTGTGCATTTACAATATTCATTGATTTTTGCCATTGAAAAACATGTTTTTCATATACCAGAAATGTTTGAAGCTACTGACTGAATGAAAGGAGCTTGGCATCTCACTCTCTTTGAATCTTCTTTATCATGCTAGGATTAACAGGAAAAAGCTAAAAATTTCAGAATTGCACCGTGCAATGTGGAGATATTACTGTTTGTGCATTTACAATATTCATTGATTTTTGCCATTGAAAAACATGTTTTTCATATACCAGAAATGTTTGAAGCTACTGACTGAATGAAAGGAGCTGGCATCTCACTCTCTTTGAATCTTCTTTATCATGCTAGGATTAGCAGGAAAAAGCAAAAAATTTCAGAATTGCACCTTGCAATGTGGAGATATTACTGTTTGTGCATTTACAATATTCATTGATTTTTGCCATTGAAAAACATGTTTTTCATATACCAGAAATGTTTGAAGCTACTGACTGAATGAAAGGAGCTGGCATCTCACTCTCTTTGAATCTTCTTTATCATGCTAGGATTAACAGGAAAAAGCTAAAAATTTCAGAATTGCACCGTGCAATGTGGAGATATTACTGTTTGTGCATTTACAATATTCATTGATTTTTGCCATTGAAAAACATGTTTTTCATATACCAGAAATGTTTGAAGCTACTGACTGAATGAAAGGAGCTTGGCATCTCACTCTCTTTGAATCTTCTTTATCATGCTAGGATTAGCAGGAAAAAGCAAAAAATTTCAGAATTGCACCTTGCAATGTGGAGATATTACTGTTTGTGCATTTACAATATTCATTGATTTTTGCCATTGAAAAACATGTTTTTCATATACCAGAAATGTTTGAAGCTACTGACTGAATGAAAGGAGCTGGCATCTCACTCTCTTTGAATCTTCTTTATCATGCTAGGATTAACAGGAAAAAGCAAAAAATTTCAGAATTGCACCTTGCAATGTGGAGATATTACTGTTTGTGCATTTACAATATTCATTGATTTTTGCCATTGAAAAACATGTTTTTCATATACCAGAAATGTTTGAAGCTACTGACTGAATGAAAGGAGCTGGCATCTCACTCTCTTTGAATCTTCTTTATCATGCTAGGCTTAACAGGAAAAAGCTAAAAATTTCAGAATTGCACCGTGCAATGTGGAGATATTACTGTTTGTGCATTTACAATATTCATTGATTTTTGCCATTGAAAAACATGTTTTTCATATACCAGAAATGTTTGAAGCTACTGACTGAATGAAAGGAGCTGGCATCTCACTCTCTTTGAATCTTCTTTATCATGCTAGGATTAGCAGGAAAAAGCAAAAAATTTCAGAATTGCACCTTGCAATGTGGAGATATTACTGTTTGTGCATTTACAATATTCATTGATTTTTGCCATTGAAAAACATGTTTTTCATATACCAGAAATGTTTGAAGCTACTGACTGAATGAAAGGAGCTGGCATCACTCTCTTTGAATCTTCTTTATCATGCTAGGATTAACAGGAAAAAGCTAAAAATTTCAGAATTGCACCGTGCAATGTGGAGATATTACTGTTTGTGCATTTACAATATTCATTGATTTTTGCCATTGAAAAACATGTTTTTCATATACCAGAAATGTTTGAAGCTACTGACTGAATGAAAGGAGCTGGCATCTCACTCTCTTTGAATCTTCTTTATCATGCTAGGATTAACAGGAAAAAGCAAAAAATTTCAGAATTGCACCTTGCAATGTGGAGATATTACTGTTTGTGCATTTACAATATTCATTGATTTTTGCCATTGAAAAACATGTTTTTCATATACCAGAAATGTTTGAAGCTACTGACTGAATGAAAGGAGCTGGCATCTCACTCTCTTTGAATCTTCTTTATCATGCTAGGATTAACAGGAAAAAGCTAAAAATTTCAGAATTGCACCGTGCAATGTGGAGATATTACTGTTTGTGCATTTACAATATTCATTGATTTTTGCCATTGAAAAACATGTTTTTCATATACCAGAAATGTTTGAAGCTACTGACTGAATGAAAGGAGCTGGCATCTCACTCTCTTTGAATCTTCTTTATCATGCTAGGATTAGCAGGAAAAAGCAAAAAATTTCAGAATTGCACCTTGCAATGTGGAGATATTACTGTTTGTGCATTTACAATATTCATTGATTTTTGCCATTGAAAAACATGTTTTTCATATACCAGAAATGTTTGAAGCTACTGACTGAATGAAAGGAGCTGGCATCTCACTCTCTTTGAATCTTCTTTATCATGCTAGGATTAACAGGAAAAAGCTAAAAATTTCAGAATTGCACCGTGCAATGTGGAGATATTACTGTTTGTGCATTTACAATATTCATTGATTTTTGCCATTGAAAAACATGTTTTTCATATACCAGAAATGTTTGAAGCTACTGACTGAATGAAAGGAGCTGGCATCTCACTCTCTTTGAATCTTCTTTATCATGCTAGGATTAGCAGGAAAAAGCAAAAAATTTCAGAATTGCACCTTGCAATGTGGAGATATTACTGTTTGTGCATTTACAATATTCATTGATTTTTGCCATTGAAAAACATGTTTTTCATATACCAGAAATGTTTGAAGCTACTGACTGAATGAAAGGAGCTGGCATCTCACTCTCTTTGAATCTTCTTTATCATGCTAGGATTAACAGGAAAAAGCTAAAAATTTCAGAATTGCACCGTGCAATGTGGAGATATTACTGTTTGTGCATTTACAATATTCATTGATTTTTGCCATTGAAAAACATGTTTTTCATATACCAGAAATGTTTGAAGCTACTGACTGAATGAAAGGAGCTGGCATCTCACTCTCTTTGAATCTTCTTTATCATGCTAGGATTAACAGGAAAAAGCTAAAAATTTCAGAATTGCACCGTGCAATGTGGAGATATTACTGTTTGTGCATTTACAATATTCATTGATTTTTGCCATTGAAAAACATGTTTTTCATATACCAGAAATGTTTGAAGCTACTGACTGAATGAAAGGAGCTGGCATCTCACTCTCTTTGAATCTTCTTTATCATGCTAGGATTAACAGGAAAAAGCTAAAAATTTCAGAATTGCACCGTGCAATGTGGAGATATTACTGTTTGTGCATTTACAATATTCATTGATTTTTGCCATTGAAAAACATGTTTTTCATATACCAGAAATGTTTGAAGCTACTGACTGAATGAAAGGAGCTGGCATCTCACTCTCTTTGAATCTTCTTTATCATGCTAGGATTAGCAGGAAAAAGCAAAAAATTTCAGAATTGCACCTTGCAATGTGGAGATATTACTGTTTGTGCATTTACAATATTCATTGATTTTTGCCATTGAAAAACATGTTTTTCATATACCAGAAATGTTTGAAGCTACTGACTGAATGAAAGGAGCTGGCATCTCACTCTCTTTGAATCTTCTTTATCATGCTAGGATTAACAGGAAAAAGCTAAAAATTTCAGAATTGCACCGTGCAATGTGGAGATATTACTGTTTGTGCATTTACAATATTCATTGATTTTTGCCATTGAAAAACGTTTTTCATATACCAGAAATGTTTGAAGCTACTGACTGAATGAAAGGAGCTTGGCATCTCACTCTCTTTGAATCTTCTTTATCATGCTAGGATTAGCAGGAAAAAGCAAAAAATTTCAGAATTGCACCTTGCAATGTGGAGATATTACTGTTTGTGCATTTACAATATTCATTGATTTTTGCCATTGAAAAACATGTTTTTCATATACCAGAAATGTTTGAAGCTACTGACTGAATGAAAGGAGCTGGCATCTCACTCTCTTTGAATCTTCTTTATCATGCTAGGATTAACAGGAAAAAGCAAAAAATTTCAGAATTGCACCTTGCAATGTGGAGATATTACTGTTTGTGCATTTACAATATTCATTGATTTTTGCCATTGAAAAACATGTTTTTCATATACCAGAAATGTTTGAAGCTACTGACTGAATGAAAGGAGCTGGCATCTCACTCTCTTTGAATCTTCTTTATCATGCTAGGATTAACAGGAAAAAGTTAAAAATTTCAGAATTGCACCGTGCAATGTGGAGATATTACTGTTTGTGCATTTACAATATTCATTGATTTTTGCCATTGAAAAACATGTTTTTCATATACCAGAAATGTTTGAAGCTACTGACTGAATGAAAGGAGCTGGCATCTCACTCTCTTTGAATCTTCTTTATCATGCTAGGATTAGCAGGAAAAAGCAAAAAATTTCAGAATTGCACCTTGCAATGTGGAGATATTACTGTTTGTGCATTTACAATATTCATTGATTTTTGCCATTGAAAAACATGTTTTTCATATACCAGAAATGTTTGAAGCTACTGACAATGAAAGGAGCTGGCATCACTCTCTTTGAATCTTCTTTATCATGCTAGGATTAACAGGAAAAAGCTAAAAATTTCAGAATTGCACCGTGCAATGTGGAGATATTACTGTTTGTGCATTTACAATATTCATTGATTTTTGCCATTGAAAAACATGTTTTTCATATACCAGAAATGTTTGAAGCTACTGACTGAATGAAAGGAGCTGGCATCTCACTCTCTTTGAATCTTCTTTATCATGCTAGGATTAACAGGAAAAAGCAAAAAATTTCAGAATTGCACCTTGCAATGTGGAGATATTACTGTTTGTGCATTTACAATATTCATTGATTTTTGCCATTGAAAAACATGTTTTTCATATACCAGAAATGTTTGAAGCTACTGACTGAATGAAAGGAGCTGGCATCTCACTCTCTTTGAATCTTCTTTATCATGCTAGGATTAACAGGAAAAAGCTAAAAATTTCAGAATTGCACCGTGCAATGTGGAGATATTACTGTTTGTGCATTTACAATATTCATTGATTTTTGCCATTGAAAAACATGTTTTTCATATACCAGAAATGTTTGAAGCTACTGACTGAATGAAAGGAGCTGGCATCTCACTCTCTTTGAATCTTCTTTATCATGCTAGGATTAGCAGGAAAAAGCAAAAAATTTCAGAATTGCACCTTGCAATGTGGAGATATTACTGTTTGTGCATTTACAATATTCATTGATTTTTACCATTGAAAAACATGTTTTTCATATACCAGAAATGTTTGAAGCTACTGACTGAATGAAAGGAGCTGGCATCTCACTCTCTTTGAATCTTCTTTATCATGCTAGGATTAACAGGAAAAAGCTAAAAATTTCAGAATTGCACCGTGCAATGTGGAGATATTACTGTTTGTGCATTTACAATATTCATTGATTTTTGCCATTGAAAAACATGTTTTTCATATACCAGAAATGTTTGAAGCTACTGACTGAATGAAAGGAGCTGGCATCTCACTCTCTTTGAATCTTCTTTATCATGCTAGGATTAACAGGAAAAAGCTAAAAATTTCAGAATTGCACCGTGCAATGTGGAGATATTACTGTTTGTGCATTTACAATATTCATTGATTTTTGCCATTGAAAAACATGTTTTTCATATACCAGAAATGTTTGAAGCTACTGACTGAATGAAAGGAGCTGGCATCTCACTCTCTTTGAATCTTCTTTATCATGCTAGGATTAACAGGAAAAAGCTAAAAATTTCAGAATTGCACCGTGCAATGTGGAGATATTACTGTTTGTGCATTTACAATATTCATTGATTTTTCCCATTGAAAAACATGTTTTTCATATACCAGAAATGTTTGAAGCTACTGACTGAATGAAAGGAGCTGGCATCTCACTCTCTTTGAATCTTCTTTATCATGCTAGGATTAACAGGAAAAAGCTAAAAATTTCAGAATTGCACCGTGCAATGTGGAGATATTACTGTTTGTGCATTTACAATATTCATTGATTTTTGCCATTGAAAAACATGTTTTTCATATACCAGAAATGTTTGAAGCTACTGACTGAATGAAAGGAGCTGGCATCTCACTCTCTTTGAATCTTCTTTATCATGCTAGGATTAGCAGGAAAAAGCAAAAAAATTCAGAATTGCACCTTGCAATGTGGAGATATTACTGTTTGTGCATTTACAATATTCATTGATTTTTGCCATTGAAAAACATGTTTTTCATATACCAGAAATGTTTGAAGCTACTGACTGAATGAAAGGAGCTGGCATCTCACTCTCTTTGAATCTTCTTTATCATGCTAGGATTAACAGGAAAAAGCAAAAAATTTCAGAATTGCACCTTGCAATGTGGAGATATTACTGTTTGTGCATTTACAATATTCATTGATTTTTGCCATTGAAAAACATGTTTTTCATATACCAGAAATGTTTGAAGCTACTGACTGAATGAAAGGAGCTGGCATCTCACTCTCTTTGAATCTTCTTTATCATGCTAGGATTAACAGGAAAAAGCTAAAAATTTCAGAATTGCACCGTGCAATGTGGAGATATTACTGTTTGTGCATTTACAATATTCATTGATTTTTGCCATTGAAAAACATGTTTTTCATATACCAGAAATGTTTGAAGCTACTGACTGAATGAAAGGAGCTGGCATCTCACTCTCTTTGAATCTTCTTTATCATGCTAGGATTAGCAGGAAAAAGCAAAAAATTTCAGAATTGCACCTTGCAATGTGGAGATATTACTGTTTGTGCATTTACAATATTCATTGATTTTTGCCATTGAAAAACATGTTTTTCATATACCAGAAATGTTTGAAGCTACTGACTGAATGAAAGGAGCTGGCATCTCACTCTCTTTGAATCTTCTTTATCATGCTAGGATTAACAGGAAAAAGCAAAAAATTTCAGAATTGCACCGTGCAATGTGGAGATATTACTGTTTGTGCATTTACAATATTCATTGATTTTTGCCATTGAAATACATGTTTTTCATATACCAGAAATGTTTGAAGCTACTGACTGAATGAAAGGAGCTGGCATCTCACTCTCTTTGAATCTTCTTTATCATGCTAGGATTAACAGGAAAAAGCTAAAAATTTCAGAATTGCACAGTGCAATGTGGAGATATTACTGTTTGTGCATTTACAATATTCATTGATTTTTGCCATTGAAAAACATGTTTTTCATATACCAGAAATGTTTGAAGCTACTGACTGAATGAAAGGAGCTGGCATCTCACTCTCTTTGAATCTTCTTTATCATGCTAGGATTAGCAGGAAAAAGCAAAAAATTTCAGAATTGCACCTTGCAATGTGGAGATATTACTGTTTGTGCATTTACAATATTCATTGATTTTTGCCATTGAAAAACATGTTTTTCATATACCAGAAATGTTTGAAGCTACTGACTGAATGAAAGGAGCTGGCATCTCACTCTCTTTGAATCTTCTTTATCATGCTAGGATTAACAGGAAAAAGCTAAAAATTTCAGAATTGCACCGTGCAATGTGGAGATATTACTGTTTGTGCATTTACAATATTCATTGATTTTTGCCATTGAAAAACATGTTTTTCATATACCAGAAATGTTTGAAGCTACTGACTGAATGAAAGGAGCTGGCATCTCACTCTCTTTGAATCTTCTTTATCATGCTAGGATTAGCAGGAAAAAGCAAAAAATTTCAGAATTGCACCTTGCAATGTGGAGATATTACTGTTTGTGCATTGACAATATTCATTGATTTTTCCCATTGAAAAACATGTTTTTCATATACCAGAAATGTTTGAAGCTACTGACTGAATGAAAGGAGCTGGCATCTCACTCTCTTTGAATCTTCTTTATCATGCTAGGATTAACAGGAAAAAGCTAAAAATTTCAGAATTGCACCGTGCAATGTGGAGATATTACTGTTTGTGCATTTACAATATTCATTGATTTTTGCCATTGAAAAACATGTTTTTCATATACCAGAAATGTTTGAAGCTACTGACTGAATGAAAGGAGCTGGCATCTCACTCTCTTTGAATCTTCTTTATCATGCTAGGATTAGCAGGAAAAAGCAAAAAAATTCAGAATTGCACCTTGCAATGTGGAGATATTACTGTTTGTGCATTTACAATATTCATTGATTTTTGCCATTGAAAAACATGTTTTTCATATACCAGAAATGTTTGAAGCTACTGACTGAATGAAAGGAGCTGGCATCTCACTCTCTTTGAATCTTCTTTATCATGCTAGGATTAACAGGAAAAAGCAAAAAATTTCAGAATTGCACCTTGCAATGTGGAGATATTACTGTTTGTGCATTTACAATATTCATTGATTTTTGCCATTGAAAAACATGTTTTTCATATACCAGAAATGTTTGAAGCTACTGACTGAATGAAAGGAGCTGGCATCTCACTCTCTTTGAATCTTCTTTATCATGCTAGGATTAACAGGAAAAAGCTAAAAATTTCAGAATTGCACCGTGCAATGTGGAGATATTACTGTTTGTGCATTTACAATATTCATTGATTTTTGCCATTGAAAAACATGTTTTTCATATACCAGAAATGTTTGAAGCTACTGACTGAATGAAAGGAGCTGGCATCTCACTCTCTTTGAATCTTCTTTATCATGCTAGGATTAGCAGGAAAAAGCAAAAAATTTCAGAATTGCACCTTGCAATGTGGAGATATTACTGTTTGTGCATTTACAATATTCATTGATTTTTGCCATTGAAAAACATGTTTTTCATATACCAGAAATGTTTGAAGCTACTGACTGAAAGGAGCTGGCATCTCACTCTCTTTGAATCTTCTTTATCATGCTAGGATTAACAGGAAAAAGCAAAAAATTTCAGAATTGCACCGTGCAATGTGGAGATATTACTGTTTGTGCATTTACAATATTCATTGATTTTTGCCATTGAAATACATGTTTTTCATATACCAGAAATGTTTGAAGCTACTGACTGAATGAAAGGAGCTGGCATCTCACTCTCTTTGAATCTTCTTTATCATGCTAGGATTAACAGGAAAAAGCTAAAAATTTCAGAATTGCACAGTGCAATGTGGAGATATTACTGTTTGTGCATTTACAATATTCATTGATTTTTGCCATTGAAAAACATGTTTTTCATATACCAGAAATGTTTGAAGCTACTGACTGAATGAAAGGAGCTGGCATCTCACTCTCTTTGAATCTTCTTTATCATGCTAGGATTAGCAGGAAAAAGCAAAAAATTTCAGAATTGCACCTTGCAATGTGGAGATATTACTGTTTGTGCATTTACAATATTCATTGATTTTTGCCATTGAAAAACATGTTTTTCATATACCAGAAATGTTTGAAGCTACTGACTGAATGAAAGGAGCTGGCATCTCACTCTCTTTGAATCTTCTTTATCATGCTAGGATTAGCAGGAAAAAGCAAAAAATTTCAGAATTGCACCTTGCAATGTGGAGATATTACTGTTTGTGCATTTACAATATTCATTGATTTTTGCCATTGAAAAACATGTTTTTCATATACCAGAAATGTTTGAAGCTACTGACTGAATGAAAGGAGCTGGCATCTCACTCTCTTTGAATCTTCTTTATCATGCTAGGATTAACAGGAAAAAGCTAAAAATTTCAGAATTGCACCGTGCAATGTGGAGATATTACTGTTTGTGCATTTACAATATTCATTGATTTTTGCCATTGAAAAACATGTTTTTCATATACCAGAAATGTTTGAAGCTACTGACTGAATGAAAGGAGCTGGCATCTCACTCTCTTTGAATCTTCTTTATCATGCTAGGATTAGCAGGAAAAAGCAAAAAATTTCAGAATTGCACCTTGCAATGTGGAGATATTACTGTTTGTGCATTTACAATATTCATTGATTTTTGCCATTGAAAAACATGTTTTTCATATACCAGAAATGTTTGAAGCTACTGACTGAATGAAAGGAGCTGGCATCTCACTCTCTTTGAATCTTCTTTATCATGCTAGGATTAACAGGAAAAAGCTAAAAATTTCAGAATTGCACCGTGCAATGTGGAGATATTACTGTTTGTGCATTTACAATATTCATTGATTTTTGCCATTGAAAAACATGTTTTTCATATACCAGAAATGTTTGAAGCTACTGACTGAATGAAAGGAGCTGGCATCTCACTCTCTTTGAATCTTCTTTATCATGCTAGGATTAGCAGGAAAAAGCAAAAAATTTCAGAATTGCACCTTGCAATGTGGAGATATTACTGTTTGTGCATTTACAATATTCATTGATTTTTGCCATTGAAAAACATGTTTTTCATATACCAGAAATGTTTGAAGCTACTGACTGAATGAAAGGAGCTGGCATCTCACTCTCTTTGAATCTTCTTTATCATGCTAGGATTAACAGGAAAAAGCTAAAAATTTCAGAATTGCACCTTGCAATGTGGAGATATTACTGTTTGTGCATTTACAATATTCATTGATTTTTGCCATTGAAAAACATGTTTTTCATATACCAGAAATGTTTGAAGCTACTGACTGAATGAAAGGAGCTGGCATCTCACTCTCTTTGAATCTTCTTTATCATGCTAGGATTAGCAGGAAAAAGCAAAAAATTTCAGAATTGCACCTTGCAATGTGGAGATATTACTGTTTGTGCATTTACAATATTCATTGATTTTTGCCATTGAAAAACATGTTTTTCATATACCAGAAATGTTTGAAGCTACTGACTGAATGAAAGGAGCTGGCATCTCACGCTCTTTGAATCTTCTTTATCATGCTAGGATTAACAGGAAAAAGCAAAAAATTTCAGAATTGCACCGTGCAATGTGGAGATATTACTGTTTGTGCATTTACAATATTCATTGATTTTTGCCATTGAAAAACATGTTTTTCATATACCAGAAATGTTTGAAGCTACTGACTGAATGAAAGGAGCTGGCATCTCACTCTCTTTGAATCTTCTTTATCATGCTAGGATTAACAGGAAAAAGCAAAAAATTTCAGAATTGCACCTTGCAATGTGGAGATATTACTGTTTGTGCATTTACAATATTCATTGATTTTTGCCATTGAAAAACGTCCAGAAATGTTTGAAGCTACTGACTGAATGAAAGGAGCTGGCATCTCACTCTCTTTGAATCTTCTTTATCATGCTAGGATTAACAGGAAAAAGCTAAAAATTTCAGAATTGCACCGTGCAATGTGGAGATATTACTGTTTGTGCATTTACAATATTCATTGATTTTTGCCATTGAAAAACATGTTTTTCATATACCAGAAATGTTTGAAGCTACTGACTGAATGAAAGGAGCTGGCATCTCACTCTCTTTGAATCTTCTTTATCATGCTAGGATTAGCAGGAAAAAGCAAAAAATTTCAGAATTGCACCTTGCAATGTGGAGATATTACTGTTTGTGCATTTACAATATTCATTGATTTTTGCCATTGAAAAACATGTTTTTCATATACCAGAAATGTTTGAAGCTACTGACTGAATGAAAGGAGCTGGCATCACTCTCTTTGAATCTTCTTTATCATGCTAGGATTAACAGGAAAAAGCAAAAAATTTCAGAATTGCACCTTGCAATGTGGAGATATTACTGTTTGTGCATTTACAATATTCATTGATTTTTGCCATTGAAAAACATGTTTTTCATATACCAGAAATGTTTGAAGCTACTGACTGAATGAAAGGAGCTGGCATCTCACTCTCTTTGAATCTTCTTTATCATGCTAGGATTAACAGGAAAAAGCTAAAAATTTCAGAATTGCACCGTGCAATGTGGAGATATTACTGTTTGTGCATTTACAATATTCATTGATTTTTGCCATTGAAAAACATGTTTTTCATATACCAGAAATGTTTGAAGCTACTGACTGAATGAAAGGAGCTGGCATCTCACTCTCTTTGAATCTTCTTTATCATGCTAGGATTAACAGGAAAAAGCTAAAAATTTCAGAATTGCACCTTGCAATGTGGAGATATTACTGTTTGTGCATTTACAATATTCATTGATTTTTGCCATTGAAAAACATGTTTTTCATATACCAGAAATGTTTGAAGCTACTGACTGAATGAAAGGAGCTGGCATCTCACTCTCTTTGAATCTTCTTTATCATGCTAGGATTAGCAGGAAAAAGCAAAAAATTTCAGAATTGCACCTTGCAATGTGGAGATATTACTGTTTGTGCATTTACAATATTCATTGATTTTTGCCATTGAAAAACATGTTTTTCATATACCAGAAATGTTTGAAGCTACTGACTGAATGAAAGGAGCTGGCATCTCACTCTCTTTGAATCTTCTTTATCATGCTAGGATTAACAGGAAAAAGCAAAAAATTTCAGAATTGCACCTTGCAATGTGGAGATATTACTGTTTGTGCATTTACAATATTCATTGATTTTTGCCATTGAAAAACATGTTTTTCATATACCAGAAATGTTTGAAGCTACTGACTGAATGAAAGGAGCTGGCATCTCACTCTCTTTGAATCTTCTTTATCATGCTAGGATTAACAGGAAAAAGCTAAAAATTTCAGAATTGCACCGTGCAATGTGGAGATATTACTGTTTGTGCATTTACAATATTCATTGATTTTTGCCATTGAAAAACATGTTTTTCATATACCAGAAATGTTTGAAGCTACTGACTGAATGAAAGGAGCTGGCATCTCACTCTCTTTGAATCTTCTTTATCATGCTAGGATTAGCAGGAAAAAGCAAAAAATTTCAGAATTGCACCTTGCAATGTGGAGATATTACTGTTTGTGCATTTACAATATTCATTGATTTTTGCCATTGAAAAACATGTTTTTCATATACCAGAAATGTTTGAAGCTACTGACTGAATGAAAGGAGCTGGCATCTCACTCTCTTTGAATCTTCTTTATCATGCTAGGATTAACAGGAAAAAGCTAAAAATTTCAGAATTGCACCGTGCAATGTGGAGATATTACTGTTTGTGCATTTACAATATTCATTGATTTTTGCCATTGAAAAACATGTTTTTCATATACCAGAAATGTTTGAAGCTACTGACTGAATGAAAGGAGCTGGCATCTCACTCTCTTTGAATCTTCTTTATCATGCTAGGATTAGCAGGAAAAAGCAAAAAATTTCAGAATTGCACCTTGCAATGTGGAGATATTACTGTTTGTGCATTTACAATATTCATTGATTTTTGCCATTGAAAAACATGTTTTTCATATACCAGAAATGTTTGAAGCTACTGACTGAATGAAAGGAGCTGGCATCTCACTCTCTTTGAATCTTCTTTATCATGCTAGGATTAACAGGAAAAAGCTAAAAATTTCAGAATTGCACCGTGCAATGTGGAGATATTACTGTTTGTGCATTTACAATATTCATTGATTTTTGCCATTGAAAAACATGTTTTTCATATACCAGAAATGTTTGAAGCTACTGACTGAATGAAAGGAGCTGGCATCTCACTCTCTTTGAATCTTCTTTATCATGCTAGGATTAGCAGGAAAAAGCAAAAAATTTCAGAATTGCACCTTGCAATGTGGAGATATTACTGTTTGTGCATTTACAATATTCATTGATTTTTGCCATTGAAAAACATGTTTTTCATATACCAGAAATGTTTGAAGCTACTGACTGAATGAAAGGAGCTGGCATCTCACTCTCTTTGAATCTTCTTTATCATGCTAGGATTAACAGGAAAAAGCAAAAAATTTCAGAATTGCACCTTGCAATGTGGAGATATTACTGTTTGTGCATTTACAATATTCATTGATTTTTGCCATTGAAAAACATGTTTTTCATATACCAGAAATGTTTGAAGCTACTGACTGAATGAAAGGAGCTGGCATCTCACTCTCTTTGAATCTTCTTTATCATGCTAGGATTAACAGGAAAAAGCTAAAAATTTCAGAATTGCACCGTGCAATGTGGAGATATTACTGTTTGTGCATTTACAATATTCATTGATTTTTGCCATTGAAAAACATGTTTTTCATATACCAGAAATGTTTGAAGCTACTGACTGAATGAAAGGAGCTGGCATCTCACTCTCTTTGAATCTTCTTTATCATGCTAGGATTAGCAGGAAAAAGCAAAAAATTTCAGAATTGCACCTTGCAATGTGGAGATATTACTGTTTGTGCATTTACAATATTCATTGATTTTTGCCATTGAAAAACATGTTTTTCATATACCAGAAATGTTTGAAGCTACTGACTGAATGAAAGGAGCTGGCATCTCACTCTCTTTGAATCTTCTTTATCATGCTAGGATTAACAGGAAAAAGCTAAAAATGTCAGAATTGCACCGTGCAATGTGGAGATATTACTGTTTGTGCATTTACAATATTCATTGATTTTTGCCATTGAAAAACATGTTTTTCATATACCAGAAATGTTTGAAGCTACTGACTGAATGAAAGGAGCTGGCATCTCACTCTCTTTGAATCTTCTTTATCATGCTAGGATTAACAGGAAAAAGCAAAAAATTTCAGAATTGCACCTTGCAATGTGGAGATATTACTGTTTGTGCATTTACAATATTCATTGATTTTTGCCATTGAAAAACATGTTTTTCATATACCAGAAATGTTTGAAGCTACTGACTGAATGAAAGGAGCTGGCATCTCACTCTCTTTGAATCTTCTTTATCATGCTAGGATTAACAGGAAAAAGCTAAAAATGTCAGAATTGCACCGTGCAATGTGGAGATATTACTGTTTGTGCATTTACAATATTCATTGATTTTTGCCATTGAAAAACATGTTTTTCATATACCAGAAATGTTTGAAGCTACTGACTGAATGAAAGGAGCTGGCATCTCACTCTCTTTGAATCTTCTTTATCATGCTAGGATTAACAGGAAAAAGCAAAAAATTTCAGAATTGCACCTTGCAATGTGGAGATATTACTGTTTGTGCATTTACAATATTCATTGATTTTTGCCATTGAAAAACATGTTTTTCATATACCAGAAATGTTTGAAGCTACTGACTGAATGAAAGGAGCTGGCATCTCACTCTCTTTGAATCTTCTTTATCATGCTAGGATTAACAGGAAAAAGCTAAAAATTTCAGAATTGCACCTTGCAATGTGGAGATATTACTGTTTGTGCATTTACAATATTCATTGATTTTTGCCATTGAAAAACATGTTTTTCATATACCAGAAATGTTTGAAGCTACTGACTGAATGAAAGGAGCTGGCATCTCACTCTCTTTGAATCTTCTTTATCATGCTAGGATTAGCAGGAAAAAGCAAAAAATTTCAGAATTGCACCTTGCAATGTGGAGATATTACTGTTTGTGCATTTACAATATTCATTGATTTTTGCCATTGAAAAACATGTTTTTCATATACCAGAAATGTTTGAAGCTACTGACTGAATGAAAGGAGCTGGCATCTCACTCTCTTTGAATCTTCTTTATCATGCTAGGATTAACAGGAAAAAGCAAAAAATTTCAGAATTGCACCTTGCAATGTGGAGATATTACTGTTTGTGCATTTACAATATTCATTGATTTTTGCCATTGAAAAACATGTTTTTCATATACCAGAAATGTTTGAAGCTACTGACTGAATGAAAGGAGCTGGCATCTCACTCTCTTTGAATCTTCTTTATCATGCTAGGATTAACAGGAAAAAGCTAAAAATTTCAGAATTGCACCGTGCAATGTGGAGATATTACTGTTTGTGCATTTACAATATTCATTGATTTTTGCCATTGAAAAACATGTTTTTCATATACCAGAAATGTTTGAAGCTACTGACTGAATGAAAGGAGCTGGCATCTCACTCTCTTTGAATCTTCTTTATCATGCTAGGATTAGCAGGAAAAAGCAAAAAATTTCAGAATTGCACCTTGCAATGTGGAGATATTACTGTTTGTGCATTTACAATATTCATTGATTTTTGCCATTGAAAAACATGTTTTTCATATACCAGAAATGTTTGAAGCTACTGACTGAATGAAAGGAGCTGGCATCTCACTCTCTTTGAATCTTCTTTATCATGCTAGGATTAACAGGAAAAAGCTAAAAATTTCAGAATTGCACCGTGCAATGTGGAGATATTACTGTTTGTGCATTTACAATATTCATTGATTTTTGCCATTGAAAAACATGTTTTTCATATACCAGAAATGTTTGAAGCTACTGACTGAATGAAAGGAGCTGGCATCTCACTCTCTTTGAATCTTCTTTATCATGCTAGGATTAGCAGGAAAAAGCAAAAAATTTCAGAATTGCACCTTGCAATGTGGAGATATTACTGTTTGTGCATTTACAATATTCATTGATTTTTGCCATTGAAAAACATGTTTTTCATATACCAGAAATGTTTGAAGCTACTGACTGAATGAAAGGAGCTGGCATCTCACTCTCTTTGAATCTTCTTTATCATGCTAGGATTAACAGGAAAAAGCTAAAAATTTCAGAATTGCACCGTGCAATGTGGAGATATTACTGTTTGTGCATTTACAATATTCATTGATTTTTGCCATTGAAAAACATGTTTTTCATATACCAGAAATGTTTGAAGCTACTGACTGAATGAAAGGAGCTGGCATCTCACTCTCTTTGAATCTTCTTTATCATGCTAGGATTAGCAGGAAAAAGCAAAAAATTTCAGAATTGCACCTTGCAATGTGGAGATATTACTGTTTGTGCATTTACAATATTCATTGATTTTTGCCATTGAAAAACATGTTTTTCATATACCAGAAATGTTTGAAGCTACTGACTGAATGAAAGGAGCTGGCATCTCACTCTCTTTGAATCTTCTTTATCATGCTAGGATTAACAGGAAAAAGCAAAAAATTTCAGAATTGCACCTTGCAATGTGGAGATATTACTGTTTGTGCATTTACAATATTCATTGATTTTTGCCATTGAAAAACATGTTTTTCATATACCAGAAATGTTTGAAGCTACTGACTGAATGAAAGGAGCTGGCATCTCACTCTCTTTGAATCTTCTTTATCATGCTAGGATTAACAGGAAAAAGCTAAAAATTTCAGAATTGCACCGTGCAATGTGGAGATATTACTGTTTGTGCATTTACAATATTCATTGATTTTTGCCATTGAAAAACATGTTTTTCATATACCAGAAATGTTTGAAGCTACTGACTGAATGAAAGGAGCTGGCATCTCACTCTCTTTGAATCTTCTTTATCATGCTAGGATTAGCAGGAAAAAGCAAAAAATTTCAGAATTGCACCTTGCAATGTGGAGATATTACTGTTTGTGCATTTACAATATTCATTGATTTTTGCCATTGAAAAACATGTTTTTCATATACCAGAAATGTTTGAAGCTACTGACTGAATGAAAGGAGCTGGCATCTCACTCTCTTTGAATCTTCTTTATCATGCTAGGATTAACAGGAAAAAGCTAAAAATGTCAGAATTGCACCGTGCAATGTGGAGATATTACTGTTTGTGCATTTACAATATTCATTGATTTTTGCCATTGAAAAACATGTTTTTCATATACCAGAAATGTTTGAAGCTACTGACTGAATGAAAGGAGCTGGCATCTCACTCTCTTTGAATCTTCTTTATCATGCTAGGATTAACAGGAAAAAGCAAAAAATTTCAGAATTGCACCTTGCAATGTGGAGATATTACTGTTTGTGCATTTACAATATTCATTGATTTTTGCCATTGAAAAACATGTTTTTCATATACCAGAAATGTTTGAAGCTACTGACTGAATGAAAGGAGCTGGCATCTCACTCTCTTTGAATCTTCTTTATCATGCTAGGATTAACAGGAAAAAGCTAAAAATTTCAGAATTGCACCGTGCAATGTGGAGATATTACTGTTTGTGCATTTACAATATTCATTGATTTTTGCCATTGAAAAACATGTTTTTCATATACCAGAAATGTTTGAAGCTACTGACTGAATGAAAGGAGCTGGCATCTCACTCTCTTTGAATCTTCTTTATCATGCTAGGATTAGCAGGAAAAAGCAAAAAATTTCAGAATTGCACCTTGCAATGTGGAGATATTACTGTTTGTGCATTTACAATATTCATTGATTTTTGCCATTGAAAAACATGTTTTTCATATACCAGAAATGTTTGAAGCTACTGACTGAATGAAAGGAGCTGGCATCTCACTCTCTTTGAATCTTCTTTATCATGCTAGGATTAACAGGAAAAAGCTAAAAATTTCAGAATTGCACCGTGCAATGTGGAGATATTACTGTTTGTGCATTTACAATATTCATTGATTTTTGCCATTGAAAAACATGTTTTTCATATACCAGAAATGTTTGAAGCTACTGACTGAATGAAAGGAGCTGGCATCTCACTCTCTTTGAATCTTCTTTATCATGCTAGGATTAACAGGAAAAAGCTAAAAATTTCAGAATTGCAC
>NW_027371812.1:0-22617 GCF_046119375.1 Phyllobates terribilis
AGAAATGTTTGAAGCTACTGACTGAATGAAAGGAGCTGGCATCTCACTCTCTTTGAATCTTCTTTATCATGCTAGGATTAACAGGAAAAAGCTAAAAATTTCAGAATTGCACCGTGCAATGTGGAGATATTACTGTTTGTGCATTTACAATATTCATTGATTTTTGCCATTGAAAAACGTCCAGAAATGTTTGAAGCTACTGACTGAATGAAAGGAGCTGGCATCTCACTCTCTTTGAATCTTCTTTATCATGCTAGGATTAACAGGAAAAAGCTAAAAATTTCAGAATTGCACCGTGCAATGTGGAGATATTACTGTTTGTGCATTTACAATATTCATTGATTTTTGCCATTGAAAAACATGTTTTTCATATACCAGAAATGTTTGAAGCTACTGACAATGAAAGGAGCTGGCATCTCACTCTCTTTGAATCTTCTTTATCATGCTAGGATTAGCAGGAAAAAGCTAAAAATTTCAGAATTGCACCGTGCAATGTGGAGATATTACTGTTTGTGCATTTACAATATTCATTGATTTTTGCCATTGAAAAACGTCCAGAAATGTTTGAAGCTACTGACTGAATGAAAGGAGCTGGCATCTCACTCTCTTTGAATCTTCTTTATCATGCTAGGATTAACAGGAAAAAGCTAAAAATTTCAGAATTGCACCGTGCAATGTGGAGATATTACTGTTTGTGCATTTACAATATTCATTGATTTTTGCCATTGAAAAACATGTTTTTCATATACCAGAAATGTTTGAAGCTACTGACTGAATGAAAGGAGCTGGCATCTCACTCTCTTTGAATCTTCTTTATCATGCTAGGATTAACAGGAAAAAGCTAAAAATTTCAGAATTGCACCGTGCAATGTGGAGATATTACTGTTTGTGCATTTACAATATTCATTGATTTTTGCCATTGAAAAACGTCCAGAAATGTTTGAAGCTACTGACTGAATGAAAGGAGCTGGCATCTCACTCTCTTTGAATCTTCTTTATCATGCTAGGATTAACAGGAAAAAGCTAAAAATTTCAGAATTGCACCGTGCAATGTGGAGATATTACTGTTTGTGCATTTACAATATTCATTGATTTTTGCCATTGAAAAACATGTTTTTCATATACCAGAAATGTTTGAAGCTACTGACTGAATGAAAGGAGCTGGCATCTCACTCTCTTTGAATCTTCTTTATCATGCTAGGATTAACAGGAAAAAGCTAAAAATTTCAGAATTGCACCGTGCAATGTGGAGATATTACTGTTTGTGCATTTACAATATTCATTGATTTTTGCCATTGAAAAACGTCCAGAAATGTTTGAAGCTACTGACTGAAAGGAGCTGGCATCTCACTCTCTTTGAATCTTCTTTATCATGCTAGGATTAACAGGAAAAAGCTAAAAATTTCAGAATTGCACCGTGCAATGTGGAGATATTACTGTTTGTGCATTTACAATATTCATTGATTTTTGCCATTGAAAAACATGTTTTTCATATACCAGAAATGTTTGAAGCTACTGACTGAATGAAAGGAGCTGGCATCTCACTCTCTTTGAATCTTCTTTATCATGCTAGGATTAGCAGGAAAAAGCAAAAAATTTCAGAATTGCACCGTGCAATGTGGAGATATTACTGTTTGTGCATTTACAATATTCATTGATTTTTGCCATTGAAAAACATGTTTTTCATATACCAGAAATGTTTGAAGCTACTGACTGAATGAAAGGAGCTGGCATCTCACTCTCTTTGAATCTTCTTTATCATGCTAGGATTAGCAGGAAAAAGCAAAAAATTTCAGAATTGCACCGTGCAATGTGGAGATATTACTGTTTGTGCATTTACAATATTCATTGATTTTTGCCATTGAAAAACGTCCAGAAATGTTTGAAGCTACTGACTGAATGAAAGGAGCTGGCATCTCACTCTCTTTGAATCTTCTTTATCATGCTAGGATTAACAGGAAAAAGCTAAAAATTTCAGAATTGCACCGTGCAATGTGGAGATATTACTGTTTGTGCATTTACAATATTCATTGATTTTTGCCATTGAAAAACATGTTTTTCATATACCAGAAATGTTTGAAGCTACTGACTGAATGAAAGGAGCTGGCATCTCACTCTCTTTGAATCTTTATCATGCTAGGATTAACAGGAAAAAGCTAAAAATTTCAGAATTGCACCGTGCAATGTGGAGATATTACTGTTTGTGCATTTACAATATTCATTGATTTTTGCCATTGAAAAACATGTTTTTCATATACCAGAAATGTTTGAAGCTACTGACTGAATGAAAGGAGCTGGCATCTCACTCTCTTTGAATCTTCTTTATCATGCTAGGATTAACAGGAAAAAGCTAAAAATTTCAGAATTGCACCGTGCAATGTGGAGATATTACTGTTTGTGCATTTACAATATTCATTGATTTTTGCCATTGAAAAACGTCCAGAAATGTTTGAAGCTACTGACTGAATGAAAGGAGCTGGCATCTCACTCTCTTTGAATCTTCTTTATCATGCTAGGATTAACAGGAAAAAGCAAAAAATTTCAGAATTGCACCGTGCAATGTGGAGATATTACTGTTTGTGCATTTACAATATTCATTGATTTTTGCCATTGAAAAACGTCCAGAAATGTTTGAAGCTACTGACTGAATGAAAGGAGCTGGCATCTCACTCTCTTTGAATCTTCTTTATCATGCTAGGATTAACAGGAAAAAGCTAAAAATTTCAGAATTGCACCGTGCAATGTGGAGATATTACTGTTTGTGCATTTACAATATTCATTGATTTTTGCCATTGAAAAACATGTTTTTCATATACCAGAAATGTTTGAAGCTACTGACTGAATGAAAGGAGCTGGCATCTCACTCTCTTTGAATCTTCTTTATCATGCTAGGATTAACAGGAAAAAGCTAAAAATTTCAGAATTGCACCGTGCAATGTGGAGATATTACTGTTTGTGCATTTACAATATTCATTGATTTTTGCCATTGAAAAACGTCCAGAAATGTTTGAAGCTACTGACTGAATGAAAGGAGCTGGCATCTCACTCTCTTTGAATCTTCTTTATCATGCTAGGATTAACAGGAAAAAGCAAAAAATTTCAGAATTGCACCGTACAATGTGGAGATATTACTGTTTGTGCATTTACAATATTCATTGATTTTTGCCATTGAAAAACGTCCAGAAATGTTTGAAGCTACTGACTGAATGAAAGGAGCTGGCATCTCACTCTCTTTGAATCTTCTTTATCATGCTAGGATTAACAGGAAAAAGCTAAAAATTTCAGAATTGCACCGTGCAATGTGGAGATATTACTGTTTGTGCATTTACAATATTCATTGATTTTTGCCATTGAAAAACATGTTTTTCATATACCAGAAATGTTTGAAGCTACTGACTGAATGAAAGGAGCTGGCATCTCACTCTCTTTGAATCTTCTTTATCATGCTAGGATTAGCAGGAAAAAGCAAAAAATTTCAGAATTGCACCGTGCAATGTGGAGATATTACTGTTTGTGCATTTACAATATTCATTGATTTTTGCCATTGAAAAACGTCCAGAAATGTTTGAAGCTACTGACTGAATGAAAGGAGCTGGCATCTCACTCTCTTTGAATCTTCTTTATCATGCTAGGATTAACAGGAAAAAGCTAAAAATTTCAGAATTGCACCGTGCAATGTGGAGATATTACTGTTTGTGCATTTACAATATTCATTGATTTTTGCCATTGAAAAACATGTTTTTCATATACCAGAAATGTTTGAAGCTACTGACTGAATGAAAGGAGCTGGCATCTCACTCTCTTTGAATCTTCTTTATCATGCTAGGATTAACAGGAAAAAGCTAAAAATTTCAGAATTGCACCGTGCAATGTGGAGATATTACTGTTTGTGCATTTACAATATTCATTGATTTTTGCCATTGAAAAACGTCCAGAAATGTTTGAAGCTACTGACTGAATGAAAGGAGCTGGCATCTCACTCTCTTTGAATCTTCTTTATCATGCTAGGATTAACAGGAAAAAGCTAAAAATTTCAGAATTGCACTGTGCAATGTGGAGATATTACTGTTTGTGCATTTACAATATTCATTGATTTTTGCCATTGAAAAACGTCCAGAAATGTTTGAAGCTACTGACTGAATGAAAGGAGCTGGCATCTCACTCTCTTTGAATCTTCTTTATCATGCTAGGATTAACAGGAAAAAGCTAAAAATTTCAGAATTGCACCGTGCAATGTGGAGATATTACTGTTTGTGCATTTACAATATTCATTGATTTTTGCCATTGAAAAACATGTTTTTCATATACCAGAAATGTTTGAAGCTACTGACTGAATGAAAGGAGCTGGCATCTCACTCTCTTTGAATCTTCTTTATCATGCTAGGATTAGCAGGAAAAAGCAAAAAATTTCAGAATTGCACCGTGCAATGTGGAGATATTACTGTTTGTGCATTTACAATATTCATTGATTTTTGCCATTGAAAAACGTCCAGAAATGTTTGAAGCTACTGACTGAATGAAAGGAGCTGGCATCTCACTCTCTTTGAATCTTCTTTATCATGCTAGGATTAGCAGGAAAAAGCTAAAAATTTCAGAATTGCACCGTGCAATGTGGAGATATTACTGTTTGTGCATTTACAATATTCATTGATTTTTGCCATTGAAAAACATGTTTTTCATATACCAGAAATGTTTGAAGCTACTGACTGAATGAAAGGAGCTGGCATCTCACTCTCTTTGAATCTTCTTTATCATGCTAGGATTAACAGGAAAAAGCTAAAAATTTCAGAATTGCACCGTGCAATGTGGAGATATTACTGTTTGTGCATTTACAATATTCATTGATTTTTGCCATTGAAAAACGTCCAGAAATGTTTGAAGCTACTGACTGAATGAAAGGAGCTGGCATCTCACTCTCTTTGAATCTTCTTTATCATGCTAGGATTAACAGGAAAAAGCTAAAAATTTCAGAATTGCACCGTGCAATGTGGAGATATTACTGTTTGTGCATTTACAATATTCATTGATTTTTGCCATTGAAAAACATGTTTTTCATATACCAGAAATGTTTGAAGCTACTGACTGAATGAAAGGAGCTGGCATCTCACTCTCTTTGAATCTTCTTTATCATGCTAGGATTAACAGGAAAAAGCTAAAAATTTCAGAATTGCACCGTGCAATGTGGAGATATTACTGTTTGTGCATTTACAATATTCATTGATTTTTGCCATTGAAAAACGTCCAGAAATGTTTGAAGCTACTGACTGAATGAAAGGAGCTGGCATCTCACTCTCTTTGAATCTTCTTTATCATGCTAGGATTAACAGGAAAAAGCTAAAAATTTCAGAATTGCACCGTGCAATGTGGAGATATTACTGTTTGTGCATTTACAATATTCATTGATTTTTGCCATTGAAAAACATGTTTTTCATATACCAGAAATGTTTGAAGCTACTGACTGAATGAAAGGAGCTGGCATCTCACTCTCTTTGAATCTTCTTTATCATGCTAGGATTAACAGGAAAAAGCTAAAAATTTCAGAATTGCACCGTGCAATGTGGAGATATTACTGTTTGTGCATTTACAATATTCATTGATTTTTGCCATTGAAAAACATGTTTTTCATATACCAGAAATGTTTGAAGCTACTGACTGAATGAAAGGAGCTGGCATCTCACTCTCTTTGAATCTTCTTTATCATGCTAGGATTAGCAGGAAAAAGCAAAAAATTTCAGAATTGCACCGTGCAATGTGGAGATATTACTGTTTGTGCATTTACAATATTCATTGATTTTTGCCATTGAAAAACGTCCAGAAATGTTTGAAGCTACTGACTGAATGAAAGGAGCTGGCATATCACTCTCTTTGAATCTTCTTTATCATGCTAGGATTAACAGGAAAAAGCTAAAAATTTCAGAATTGCACCGTGCAATGTGGAGATATTACTGTTTGTGCATTTACAATATTCATTGATTTTTGCCATTGAAAAACGTCCAGAAATGTTTGAAGCTACTGACTGAATGAAAGGAGCTGGCATCTCACTCTCTTTGAATCTTCTTTATCATGCTAGGATTAACAGGAAAAAGCTAAAAATTTCAGAATTGCACCGTGCAATGTGGAGATATTACTGTTTGTGCATTTACAATATTCATTGATTTTTGCCATTGAAAAACATGTTTTTCATATACCAGAAATGTTTGAAGCTACTGACTGAATGAAAGGAGCTGGCATCTCACTCTCTTTGAATCTTCTTTATCATGCTAGGATTAGCAGGAAAAAGCAAAAAATTTCAGAATTGCACCGTGCAATGTGGAGATATTACTGTTTGTGCATTTACAATATTCATTGATTTTTGCCATTGAAAAACGTCCAGAAATGTTTGAAGCTACTGACTGAATGAAAGGAGCTGGCATCTCACTCTCTTTGAATCTTCTTTATCATTCTAGGATTAACAGGAAAAAGCTAAAAATTTCAGAATTGCACCGTGCAATGTGGAGATATTACTGTTTGTGCATTTACAATATTCATTGATTTTTGCCATTGAAAAACATGTTTTTCATATACCAGAAATGTTTGAAGCTACTGACTGAATGAAAGGAGCTGGCATCTCACTCTCTTTGAATCTTCTTTATCATGCTAGGATTAGCAGGAAAAAGCAAAAAATTTCAGAATTGCACCGTGCAATGTGGAGATATTACTGTTTGTGCATTTACAATATTCATTGATTTTTGCCATTGAAAAACGTCCAGAAATGTTTGAAGCTACTGACTGAATGAAAGGAGCTGGCATCTCACTCTCTTTGAATCTTCTTTATCATGCTAGGATTAACAGGAAAAAGCTAAAAATTTCAGAATTGCACCGTGCAATGTGGAGATATTACTGTTTGTGCATTTACAATATTCATTGATTTTTGCCATTGAAAAACATGTTTTTCATATACCAGAAATGTTTGAAGCTACTGACTGAATGAAAGGAGCTGGCATCTCACTCTCTTTGAATCTTCTTTATCATGCTAGGATTAACAGGAAAAAGCTAAAAATTTCAGAATTGCACCGTGCAATGTGGAGATATTACTGTTTGTGCATTTACAATATTCATTGATTTTTGCCATTGAAAAACGTCCAGAAATGTTTGAAGCTACTGACTGAATGAAAGGAGCTGGCATCTCACTCTCTTTGAATCTTCTTTATCATGCTAGGATTAACAGGAAAAAGCTAAAAATTTCAGAATTGCACCGTGCAATGTGGAGATATTACTGTTTGTGCATTTACAATATTCATTGATTTTTGCCATTGAAAAACATGTTTTTCATATACCAGAAATGTTTGAAGCTACTGACAATGAAAGGAGCTGGCATCTCACTCTCTTTGAATCTTCTTTATCATGCTAGGATTAGCAGGAAAAAGCTAAAAATTTCAGAATTGCACCGTGCAATGTGGAGATATTACTGTTTGTGCATTTACAATATTCATTGATTTTTGCCATTGAAAAACGTCCAGAAATGTTTGAAGCTACTGACTGAATGAAAGGAGCTGGCATCTCACTCTCTTTGAATCTTCTTTATCATGCTAGGATTAACAGGAAAAAGCTAAAAATTTCAGAATTGCACCGTGCAATGTGGAGATATTACTGTTTGTGCATTTACAATATTCATTGATTTTTGCCATTGAAAAACATGTTTTTCATATACCAGAAATGTTTGAAGCTACTGACTGAATGAAAGGAGCTGGCATCTCACTCTCTTTGAATCTTCTTTATCATGCTAGGATTAACAGGAAAAAGCTAAAAATTTCAGAATTGCACCGTGCAATGTGGAGATATTACTGTTTGTGCATTTACAATATTCATTGATTTTTGCCATTGAAAAACGTCCAGAAATGTTTGAAGCTACTGACTGAATGAAAGGAGCTGGCATCTCACTCTCTTTGAATCTTCTTTATCATGCTAGGATTAACAGGAAAAAGCTAAAAATTTCAGAATTGCACCGTGCAATGTGGAGATATTACTGTTTGTGCATTTACAATATTCATTGATTTTTGCCATTGAAAAACATGTTTTTCATATACCAGAAATGTTTGAAGCTACTGACTGAATGAAAGGAGCTGGCATCTCACTCTCTTTGTTTTACCATATTTTTTTTTATTTTTAATAAACAGTTTAACAGGGGAATAACAATCGTAGCATAAAGTAGTGAAATAAGAATATTCGTGGGAAGGGGTAATTCCGAGGAAGGGGAAGGGAAAGGGTACAAACGGAAATGGAATAATCAGGGAAGGTGGGAGAAATTTGTTCGTCAAATAATAAACACAATAATAGATAACTTGAACAATTAAACACACATCACTATCATATTAGCAAAATTAAACATATTAATAAGCTAAACATGTAACACCTATTAAGATATTCCAGCATTATGAGATGGTTGAGGGAACTTAATGGACCAAATATCCCACTTCTTAGAAAATTTAAGTAAATTATTGTTAATAAGGGCAAATCTGAGTTCAAATATTCTATGGAGATTCATCTTATCAACTAAGTCCTCCAAAGTGGGGACATATGACTTTCTCCAATAAAAAGCCAATGTATTCTTACAAACTGAGAATAAATGAATCACCAAAGATCTTTCAAACGACTTGTATGATTCAAGATCCAAGGATAGTAAAGCCCTTTGAGGGGTCAATATTAGTGGTCTGCCCAAGAGATCATCTACCAAAGAAGAGATCTGAGCCCATAGATTGCGGATTTTAGGGCAGCTCCAAAAGAGATGTAACAGATCTCCCCTGAGGCCGCACTCCCTCCAACAGAGGGGAGAGTTGCTGGGCTTTATATAGTGGAGCCTGATTGGAGTGTAGTACCATCTGGTTAAAATTTTGAAGTAGGCCTCTTGTAAGGGCATAGATATATTAGAGGCTTGTGAGAAAAGAAGAGCATTCTCCCATTGGTCGGATTGGAAATTGAGTTTTAGGTCCTTTTCCCATCGAATCATGTAAAGATGTTTTTGGAAAGAGAGGTCATTATTGAAGCTGTTATATAGGTGTCTCAGGCTCCAAAAAATCTTATGGGATGTGTTACTTAACAGGTTCACCGAGATTTCGGAAACGATAAATTTGCTAGAAATGAATTCCAGAATAATGCTCTTTAAATGAGAGTATAAAAAGAAATCAGAAAAAGGCAAATTGAATCTTTTCTTAAGAATTTGGAAAGGGATAAAGACAGAAGCTTCATACAAGTCTCCAATTTTCCTTAACCCTTTAATGTCCCATTGATCTGGAATGGAAGAGTTATACAGATCAGCAACAAAACCAATTGGAAATTTTTTGATAAGGGAAAGCTTATCCATATCAGAATCTCTTAAAGGATTCTTTTTCTTTTTTTTGGTGATTTTTTTCCAGGCGTCGATGATCGCCTGGAAAATAGGGTGGGAAGAATCATGAGTACACTGTCTAAAAAGATGCCTGAGTAACAATTCACGAGGAGAAGAACCGTTATTTAAGAAGGTCTCCAGAATCATCCAAGCTGGGGGGCTGTCAGAATTAAACCAGTAACTGCTCTGTTTGATAAGGTTTGCCAGATAGTAAGCGGAAATATTAGGATGGCTCAGACCTCCGTTACATTTATTCTTGTACAATATATCAGCAGATATCCTCGCACGTTTATTATCCCAGACATAAGAATTAATCTGATTTTGAATTTTTTGAATAAAGATATGGGAAATAGATAAAGGTAGGTTGCGGAAAAAATACAAAATTTTGGGAAGAACAAACATCTTGATAGAGAGGATTCTACCCCACCACGACAAATCTCTTTTCATAAAATCCATCAAATCTCCTCGGACGATGTCATCAATCAGAACCAGATTGTCAGAGATTGTTGAATTAATAGATTTACCAATACTGATCCCCAAATAAGTCAGATTGCGTTTAGCCAGACCAAAGGAAAATCTTGAGTGTAAAACCTCTCTCGTCTGGCGGTCCAGATTAATATTCAAAAGTTTAGACTTCTCATTGTTAATTTTAAAATAAGAAATCTGAGAGAATAGTTCTAGAACCTTTGAAACCTCCGCAACCGAATTTACTGGGTCCAGCAAGGAAAGCATAACATCATCTGCAAAGAGGCCAATTTTAAATTCTCGAGATGGGGTAGAAATCCCCCTAATGTCAGTGTTTTCTCTAATCCTCTGTGCCAAAGGCTCCATAGCCAAGACAAAGAGAAGGGGGGAAAGTGGGCAACCCTGTCTAGTACCATTTGTGATAGGGATTGGATTTGAGAGATAATTGTTAACATAAATTTTTGCTTGGGGGTTAGAATAGAGGGCCATAATTGAAGAGAGAAATTTGTTATCAAAACCGAATTTAATAAGGGTGAGTTTAAGGTATAGCCAATTTAACCTGTCGAAAGCTTTTTCAGCATCTCACTCTCTTTGAATCTTCTTTATCATGCTAGGATTAACAGGAAAAAGCTAAAAATTTCAGAATTGCACCGTGCAATGTGGAGATATTACTGTTTGTGCATTTACAATATTCATTGATTTTTGCCATTGAAAAACGTCCAGAAATGTTTGAAGCTACTGACTGAAAGGAGCTGGCATCTCACTCTCTTTGAATCTTCTTTATCATGCTAGGATTAACAGGAAAAAGCTAAAAATTTCAGAATTGCACCGTGCAATGTGGAGATATTACTGTTTGTGCATTTACAATATTCATTGATTTTTGCCATTGAAAAACATGTTTTTCATATACCAGAAATGTTTGAAGCTACTGACTGAATGAAAGGAGCTGGCATCTCACTCTCTTTGAATCTTCTTTATCATGCTAGGATTAGCAGGAAAAAGCAAAAAATTTCAGAATTGCACCGTGCAATGTGGAGATATTACTGTTTGTGCATTTACAATATTCATTGATTTTTGCCATTGAAAAACATGTTTTTCATATACCAGAAATGTTTGAAGCTACTGACTGAATGAAAGGAGCTGGCATCTCACTCTCTTTGAATCTTCTTTATCATGCTAGGATTAGCAGGAAAAAGCAAAAAATTTCAGAATTGCACCGTGCAATGTGGAGATATTACTGTTTGTGCATTTACAATATTCATTGATTTTTGCCATTGAAAAACGTCCAGAAATGTTTGAAGCTACTGACTGAATGAAAGGAGCTGGCATCTCACTCTCTTTGAATCTTCTTTATCATGCTAGGATTAACAGGAAAAAGCTAAAAATTTCAGAATTGCACCGTGCAATGTGGAGATATTACTGTTTGTGCATTTACAATATTCATTGATTTTTGCCATTGAAAAACATGTTTTTCATATACCAGAAATGTTTGAAGCTACTGACTGAATGAAAGGAGCTGGCATCTCACTCTCTTTGAATCTTCTTTATCATGCTAGGATTAACAGGAAAAAGCTAAAAATTTCAGAATTGCACCGTGCAATGTGGAGATATTACTGTTTGTGCATTTACAATATTCATTGATTTTTGCCATTGAAAAACATGTTTTTCATATACCAGAAATGTTTGAAGCTACTGACTGAATGAAAGGAGCTGGCATCTCACTCTCTTTGAATCTTCTTTATCATGCTAGGATTAACAGGAAAAAGCTAAAAATTTCAGAATTGCACCGTGCAATGTGGAGATATTACTGTTTGTGCATTTACAATATTCATTGATTTTTGCCATTGAAAAACGTCCAGAAATGTTTGAAGCTACTGACTGAATGAAAGGAGCTGGCATCTCACTCTCTTTGAATCTTCTTTATCATGCTAGGATTAACAGGAAAAAGCAAAAAATTTCAGAATTGCACCGTGCAATGTGGAGATATTACTGTTTGTGCATTTACAATATTCATTGATTTTTGCCATTGAAAAAACGTCCAGAAATGTTTGAAGCTACTGACTGAATGAAAGGAGCTGGCATCTCACTCTCTTTGAATCTTCTTTATCATGCTAGGATTAACAGGAAAAAGCTAAAAATTTCAGAATTGCACCGTGCAATGTGGAGATATTACTGTTTGTGCATTTACAATATTCATTGATTTTTGCCATTGAAAAACATGTTTTTCATATACCAGAAATGTTTGAAGCTACTGACTGAATGAAAGGAGCTGGCATCTCACTCTCTTTGAATCTTCTTTATCATGCTAGGATTAACAGGAAAAAGCTAAAAATTTCAGAATTGCACCGTGCAATGTGGAGATATTACTGTTTGTGCATTTACAATATTCATTGATTTTTGCCATTGAAAAACGTCCAGAAATGTTTGAAGCTACTGACTGAATGAAAGGAGCTGGCATCTCACTCTCTTTGAATCTTCTTTATCATGCTAGGATTAACAGGAAAAAGCAAAAAATTTCAGAATTGCACCGTACAATGTGGAGATATTACTGTTTGTGCATTTACAATATTCATTGATTTTTGCCATTGAAAAACGTCCAGAAATGTTTGAAGCTACTGACTGAATGAAAGGAGCTGGCATCTCACTCTCTTTGAATCTTCTTTATCATGCTAGGATTAACAGGAAAAAGCTAAAAATTTCAGAATTGCACCGTGCAATGTGGAGATATTACTGTTTGTGCATTTACAATATTCATTGATTTTTGCCATTGAAAAACATGTTTTTCATATACCAGAAATGTTTGAAGCTACTGACTGAATGAAAGGAGCTGGCATCTCACTCTCTTTGAATCTTCTTTATCATGCTAGGATTAGCAGGAAAAAGCAAAAAATTTCAGAATTGCACCGTGCAATGTGGAGATATTACTGTTTGTGCATTTACAATATTCATTGATTTTTGCCATTGAAAAACGTCCAGAAATGTTTGAAGCTACTGACTGAATGAAAGGAGCTGGCATCTCACTCTCTTTGAATCTTCTTTATCATGCTAGGATTAACAGGAAAAAGCTAAAAATTTCAGAATTGCACCGTGCAATGTGGAGATATTACTGTTTGTGCATTTACAATATTCATTGATTTTTGCCATTGAAAAACATGTTTTTCATATACCAGAAATGTTTGAAGCTACTGACTGAATGAAAGGAGCTGGCATCTCACTCTCTTTGAATCTTCTTTATCATGCTAGGATTAACAGGAAAAAGCTAAAAATTTCAGAATTGCACCGTGCAATGTGGAGATATTACTGTTTGTGCATTTACAATATTCATTGATTTTTGCCATTGAAAAACGTCCAGAAATGTTTGAAGCTACTGACTGAATGAAAGGAGCTGGCATCTCACTCTCTTTGAATCTTCTTTATCATGCTAGGATTAACAGGAAAAAGCTAAAAATTTCAGAATTGCACTGTGCAATGTGGAGATATTACTGTTTGTGCATTTACAATATTCATTGATTTTTGCCATTGAAAAACGTCCAGAAATGTTTGAAGCTACTGACTGAATGAAAGGAGCTGGCATCTCACTCTCTTTGAATCTTCTTTATCATGCTAGGATTAACAGGAAAAAGCTAAAAATTTCAGAATTGCACCGTGCAATGTGGAGATATTACTGTTTGTGCATTTACAATATTCATTGATTTTTGCCATTGAAAAACATGTTTTTCATATACCAGAAATGTTTGAAGCTACTGACTGAATGAAAGGAGCTGGCATCTCACTCTCTTTGAATCTTCTTTATCATGCTAGGATTAGCAGGAAAAAGCAAAAAATTTCAGAATTGCACCGTGCAATGTGGAGATATTACTGTTTGTGCATTTACAATATTCATTGATTTTTGCCATTGAAAAAACGTCCAGAAATGTTTGAAGCTACTGACTGAATGAAAGGAGCTGGCATCTCACTCTCTTTGAATCTTCTTTATCATGCTAGGATTAGCAGGAAAAAGCTAAAAATTTCAGAATTGCACCGTGCAATGTGGAGATATTACTGTTTGTGCATTTACAATATTCATTGATTTTTGCCATTGAAAAACATGTTTTTCATATACCAGAAATGTTTGAAGCTACTGACTGAATGAAAGGAGCTGGCATCTCACTCTCTTTGAATCTTCTTTATCATGCTAGGATTAACAGGAAAAAGCTAAAAATTTCAGAATTGCACCGTGCAATGTGGAGATATTACTGTTTGTGCATTTACAATATTCATTGATTTTTGCCATTGAAAAACGTCCAGAAATGTTTGAAGCTACTGACTGAATGAAAGGAGCTGGCATCTCACTCTCTTTGAATCTTCTTTATCATGCTAGGATTAACAGGAAAAAGCTAAAAATTTCAGAATTGCACCGTGCAATGTGGAGATATTACTGTTTGTGCATTTACAATATTCATTGATTTTTGCCATTGAAAAACATGTTTTTCATATACCAGAAATGTTTGAAGCTACTGACTGAATGAAAGGAGCTGGCATCTCACTCTCTTTGAATCTTCTTTATCATGCTAGGATTAACAGGAAAAAGCTAAAAATTTCAGAATTGCACCGTGCAATGTGGAGATATTACTGTTTGTGCATTTACAATATTCATTGATTTTTGCCATTGAAAAACGTCCAGAAATGTTTGAAGCTACTGACTGAATGAAAGGAGCTGGCATCTCACTCTCTTTGAATCTTCTTTATCATGCTAGGATTAACAGGAAAAAGCTAAAAATTTCAGAATTGCACCGTGCAATGTGGAGATATTACTGTTTGTGCATTTACAATATTCATTGATTTTTGCCATTGAAAAACATGTTTTTCATATACCAGAAATGTTTGAAGCTACTGACTGAATGAAAGGAGCTGGCATCTCACTCTCTTTGAATCTTCTTTATCATGCTAGGATTAACAGGAAAAAGCTAAAAATTTCAGAATTGCACCGTGCAATGTGGAGATATTACTGTTTGTGCATTTACAATATTCATTGATTTTTGCCATTGAAAAACATGTTTTTCATATACCAGAAATGTTTGAAGCTACTGACTGAATGAAAGGAGCTGGCATCTCACTCTCTTTGAATCTTCTTTATCATGCTAGGATTAGCAGGAAAAAGCAAAAAATTTCAGAATTGCACCGTGCAATGTGGAGATATTACTGTTTGTGCATTTACAATATTCATTGATTTTTGCCATTGAAAAACGTCCAGAAATGTTTGAAGCTACTGACTGAATGAAAGGAGCTGGCATATCACTCTCTTTGAATCTTCTTTATCATGCTAGGATTAACAGGAAAAAGCTAAAAATTTCAGAATTGCACCGTGCAATGTGGAGATATTACTGTTTGTGCATTTACAATATTCATTGATTTTTGCCATTGAAAAACGTCCAGAAATGTTTGAAGCTACTGACTGAATGAAAGGAGCTGGCATCTCACTCTCTTTGAATCTTCTTTATCATGCTAGGATTAACAGGAAAAAGCTAAAAATTTCAGAATTGCACCGTGCAATGTGGAGATATTACTGTTTGTGCATTTACAATATTCATTGATTTTTGCCATTGAAAAACATGTTTTTCATATACCAGAAATGTTTGAAGCTACTGACTGAATGAAAGGAGCTGGCATCTCACTCTCTTTGAATCTTCTTTATCATGCTAGGATTAGCAGGAAAAAGCAAAAAATTTCAGAATTGCACCGTGCAATGTGGAGATATTACTGTTTGTGCATTTACAATATTCATTGATTTTTGCCATTGAAAAACGTCCAGAAATGTTTGAAGCTACTGACTGAATGAAAGGAGCTGGCATCTCACTCTCTTTGAATCTTCTTTATCATGCTAGGATTAACAGGAAAAAGCTAAAAATTTCAGAATTGCACCGTGCAATGTGGAGATATTACTGTTTGTGCATTTACAATATTCATTGATTTTTGCCATTGAAAAACATGTTTTTCATATACCAGAAATGTTTGAAGCTACTGACTGAATGAAAGGAGCTGGCATCTCACTCTCTTTGAATCTTCTTTATCATGCTAGGATTAACAGGAAAAAGCTAAAAATTTCAGAATTGCACCGTGCAATGTGGAGATATTACTGTTTGTGCATTTACAATATTCATTGATTTTTGCCATTGAAAAACGTCCAGAAATGTTTGAAGCTACTGACTGAATGAAAGGAGCTGGCATCTCACTCTCTTTGAATCTTCTTTATCATGCTAGGATTAACAGGAAAAAGCTAAAAATTTCAGAATTGCACTGTGCAATGTGGAGATATTACTGTTTGTGCATTTACAATATTCATTGATTTTTGCCATTGAAAAACGTCCAGAAATGTTTGAAGCTACTGACTGAATGAAAGGAGCTGGCATCTCACTCTCTTTGAATCTTCTTTATCATGCTAGGATTAACAGGAAAAAGCTAAAAATTTCAGAATTGCACCGTGCAATGTGGAGATATTACTGTTTGTGCATTTACAATATTCATTGATTTTTGCCATTGAAAAACATGTTTTTCATATACCAGAAATGTTTGAAGCTACTGACTGAATGAAAGGAGCTGGCATCTCACTCTCTTTGAATCTTCTTTATCATGCTAGGATTAACAGGAAAAAGCTAAAAATTTCAGAATTGCACCGTGCAATGTGGAGATATTACTGTTTGTGCATTTACAATATTCATTGATTTTTGCCATTGAAAAACATGTTTTTCATATACCAGAAATGTTTGAAGCTACTGACTGAATGAAAGGAGCTGGCATCTCACTCTCTTTGAATCTTCTTTATCATGCTAGGATTAACAGGAAAAAGCTAAAAATTTCAGAATTGCACCGTGCAATGTGGAGATATTACTGTTTGTGCATTTACAATATTCATTGATTTTTGCCATTGAAAAACGTCCAGAAATGTTTGAAGCTACTGACTGAATGAAAGGAGCTGGCATCTCACTCTCTTTGAATCTTCTTTATCATGCTAGGATTAACAGGAAAAAGCTAAAAATTTCAGAATTGCACCGTGCAATGTGGAGATATTACTGTTTGTGCATTTACAATATTCATTGATTTTTGCCATTGAAAAACATGTTTTTCATATACCAGAAATGTTTGAAGCTACTGACTGAATGAAAGGAGCTGGCATCTCACTCTCTTTGAATCTTCTTTATCATGCTAGGATTAACAGGAAAAAGCTAAAAATTTCAGAATTGCACCGTGCAATGTGGAGATATTACTGTTTGTGCATTTACAATATTCATTGATTTTTGCCATTGAAAAACATGTTTTTCATATACCAGAAATGTTTGAAGCTACTGACTGAATGAAAGGAGCTGGCATCTCACTCTCTTTGAATCTTCTTTATCATGCTAGGATTAGCAGGAAAAAGCAAAAAATTTCAGAATTGCACCGTGCAATGTGGAGATATTACTGTTTGTGCATTTACAATATTCATTGATTTTTGCCATTGAAAAACGTCCAGAAATGTTTGAAGCTACTGACTGAATGAAAGGAGCTGGCATATCACTCTCTTTGAATCTTCTTTATCATGCTAGGATTAACAGGAAAAAGCTAAAAATTTCAGAATTGCACCGTGCAATGTGGAGATATTACTGTTTGTGCATTTACAATATTCATTGATTTTTGCCATTGAAAAACGTCCAGAAATGTTTGAAGCTACTGACTGAATGAAAGGAGCTGGCATCTCACTCTCTTTGAATCTTCTTTATCATGCTAGGATTAACAGGAAAAAGCTAAAAATTTCAGAATTGCACCGTGCAATGTGGAGATATTACTGTTTGTGCATTTACAATATTCATTGATTTTTGCCATTGAAAAACATGTTTTTCATATACCAGAAATGTTTGAAGCTACTGACTGAATGAAAGGAGCTGGCATCTCACTCTCTTTGAATCTTCTTTATCATGCTAGGATTAGCAGGAAAAAGCAAAAAATTTCAGAATTGCACCGTGCAATGTGGAGATATTACTGTTTGTGCATTTACAATATTCATTGATTTTTGCCATTGAAAAACGTCCAGAAATGTTTGAAGCTACTGACTGAATGAAAGGAGCTGGCATCTCACTCTCTTTGAATCTTCTTTATCATGCTAGGATTAACAGGAAAAAGCTAAAAATTTCAGAATTGCACCGTGCAATGTGGAGATATTACTGTTTGTGCATTTACAATATTCATTGATTTTTGCCATTGAAAAACATGTTTTTCATATACCAGAAATGTTTGAAGCTACTGACTGAATGAAAGGAGCTGGCATCTCACTCTCTTTGAATCTTCTTTATCATGCTAGGATTAACAGGAAAAAGCTAAAAATTTCAGAATTGCACCGTGCAATGTGGAGATATTACTGTTTGTGCATTTACAATATTCATTGATTTTTGCCATTGAAAAACGTCCAGAAATGTTTGAAGCTACTGACTGAATGAAAGGAGCTGGCATCTCACTCTCTTTGAATCTTCTTTATCATGCTAGGATTAACAGGAAAAAGCTAAAAATTTCAGAATTGCACTGTGCAATGTGGAGATATTACTGTTTGTGCATTTACAATATTCATTGATTTTTGCCATTGAAAAACGTCCAGAAATGTTTGAAGCTACTGACTGAATGAAAGGAGCTGGCATCTCACTCTCTTTGAATCTTCTTTATCATGCTAGGATTAACAGGAAAAAGCTAAAAATTTCAGAATTGCACCGTGCAATGTGGAGATATTACTGTTTGTGCATTTACAATATTCATTGATTTTTGCCATTGAAAAACATGTTTTTCATATACCAGAAATGTTTGAAGCTACTGACTGAATGAAAGGAGCTGGCATCTCACTCTCTTTGAATCTTCTTTATCATGCTAGGATTAGCAGGAAAAAGCAAAAAATTTCAGAATTGCACCGTGCAATGTGGAGATATTACTGTTTGTGCATTTACAATATTCATTGATTTTTGCCATTGAAAAACGTCCAGAAATGTTTGAAGCTACTGACTGAATGAAAGGAGCTGGCATCTCACTCTCTTTGAATCTTCTTTATCATGCTAGGATTAGCAGGAAAAAGCTAAAAATTTCAGAATTGCACCGTGCAATGTGGAGATATTACTGTTTGTGCATTTACAATATTCATTGATTTTTGCCATTGAAAAACATGTTTTTCATATACCAGAAATGTTTGAAGCTACTGACTGAATGAAAGGAGCTGGCATCTCACTCTCTTTGAATCTTCTTTATCATGCTAGGATTAACAGGAAAAAGCTAAAAATTTCAGAATTGCACCGTGCAATGTGGAGATATTACTGTTTGTGCATTTACAATATTCATTGATTTTTGCCATTGAAAAACGTCCAGAAATGTTTGAAGCTACTGACTGAATGAAAGGAGCTGGCATCTCACTCTCTTTGAATCTTCTTTATCATGCTAGGATTAACAGGAAAAAGCTAAAAATTTCAGAATTGCACCGTGCAATGTGGAGATATTACTGTTTGTGCATTTACAATATTCATTGATTTTTGCCATTGAAAAACATGTTTTTCATATACCAGAAATGTTTGAAGCTACTGACTGAATGAAAGGAGCTGGCATCTCACTCTCTTTGAATCTTCTTTATCATGCTAGGATTAACAGGAAAAAGCTAAAAATTTCAGAATTGCACCGTGCAATGTGGAGATATTACTGTTTGTGCATTTACAATATTCATTGATTTTTGCCATTGAAAAACGTCCAGAAATGTTTGAAGCTACTGACTGAATGAAAGGAGCTGGCATCTCACTCTCTTTGAATCTTCTTTATCATGCTAGGATTAACAGGAAAAAGCTAAAAATTTCAGAATTGCACCGTGCAATGTGGAGATATTACTGTTTGTGCATTTACAATATTCATTGATTTTTGCCATTGAAAAACATGTTTTTCATATACCAGAAATGTTTGAAGCTACTGACTGAATGAAAGGAGCTGGCATCTCACTCTCTTTGAATCTTCTTTATCATGCTAGGATTAACAGGAAAAAGCTAAAAATTTCAGAATTGCACCGTGCAATGTGGAGATATTACTGTTTGTGCATTTACAATATTCATTGATTTTTGCCATTGAAAAACATGTTTTTCATATACCAGAAATGTTTGAAGCTACTGACTGAATGAAAGGAGCTGGCATCTCACTCTCTTTGAATCTTCTTTATCATGCTAGGATTAGCAGGAAAAAGCAAAAAATTTCAGAATTGCACCGTGCAATGTGGAGATATTACTGTTTGTGCATTTACAATATTCATTGATTTTTGCCATTGAAAAACGTCCAGAAATGTTTGAAGCTACTGACTGAATGAAAGGAGCTGGCATATCACTCTCTTTGAATCTTCTTTATCATGCTAGGATTAACAGGAAAAAGCTAAAAATTTCAGAATTGCACCGTGCAATGTGGAGATATTACTGTTTGTGCATTTACAATATTCATTGATTTTTGCCATTGAAAAACATGTTTTTCATATACCAGAAATGTTTGAAGCTACTGACTGAATGAAAGGAGCTGGCATCTCACTCTCTTTGAATCTTCTTTATCATGCTAGGATTAGCAGGAAAAAGCAAAAAATTTCAGAATTGCACCGTGCAATGTGGAGATATTACTGTTTGTGCATTTACAATATTCATTGATTTTTGCCATTGAAAAACGTCCAGAAATGTTTGAAGCTACTGACTGAATGAAAGGAGCTGGCATCTCACTCTCTTTGAATCTTCTTTATCATGCTAGGATTAACAGGAAAAAGCTAAAAATTTCAGAATTGCACCGTGCAATGTGGAGATATTACTGTTTGTGCATTTACAATATTCATTGATTTTTGCCATTGAAAAACATGTTTTTCATATACCAGAAATGTTTGAAGCTACTGACTGAATGAAAGGAGCTGGCATCTCACTCTCTTTGAATCTTCTTTATCATGCTAGGATTAACAGGAAAAAGCAAAAAATTTCAGAATTGCACCGTGCAATGTGGAGATATTACTGTTTGTGCATTTACAATATTCATTGATTTTTGCCATTGAAAAACGTCCAGAAATGTTTGAAGCTACTGACTGAATGAAAGGAGCTGGCATCTCACTCTCTTTGAATCTTCTTTATCATGCTAGGATTAACAGGAAAAAGCAAAAAATTTCAGAATTGCACCGTGCAATGTGGAGATATTACTGTTTGTGCATTTACAATATTCATTGATTTTTGCCATTGAAAAACGTCCAGAAATGTTTGAAGCTACTGACTGAATGAAAGGAGCTGGCATCTCACTCTCTTTGAATCTTCTTTATCATGCTAGGATTAACAGGAAAAAGCTAAAAATTTCAGAATTGCACCGTGCAATGTGGAGATATTACTGTTTGTGCATTTACAATATTCATTGATTTTTGCCATTGAAAAACATGTTTTTCATATACCAGAAATGTTTGAAGCTACTGACTGAATGAAAGGAGCTGGCATCTCACTCTCTTTGAATCTTCTTTATCATGCTAGGATTAACAGGAAAAAGCTAAAAATTTCAGAATTGCACCGTGCAATGTGGAGATATTACTGTTTGTGCATTTACAATATTCATTGATTTTTGCCATTGAAAAACATGTTTTTCATATACCAGAAATGTTTGAAGCTACTGACTGAATGAAAGGAGCTGGCATCTCACTCTCTTTGAATCTTCTTTATCATGCTAGGATTAGCAGGAAAAAGCTAAAAATTTCAGAATTGCACCGTGCAATGTGGAGATATTACTGTTTGTGCATTTACAATATTCATTGATTTTTGCCATTGAAAAACATGTTTTTCATATACCAGAAATGTTTGAAGCTACTGACTGAATGAAAGGAGCTGGCATCTCACTCTCTTTGAATCTTCTTTATCATGCTAGGATTAGCAGGAAAAAGCAAAAAATTTCAGAATTGCACCGTGCAATGTGGAGATATTACTGTTTGTGCATTTACAATATTCATTGATTTTTGCCATTGAAAAACATGTTTTTCATATACCAGAAATGTTTGAAGCTACTGACTGAATGAAAGGAGCTGGCATCTCACTCTCTTTGAATCTTCTTTATCATGCTAGGATTAACAGGAAAAAGCTAAAAATTTCAGAATTGCACCGTGCAATGTGGAGATATTACTGTTTGTGCATTTACAATATTCATTGATTTTTGCCATTGAAAAACGTCCAGAAATGTTTGAAGCTACTGACTGAATGAAAGGAGCTGGCATCTCACTCTCTTTGAATCTTCTTTATCATGCTAGGATTAACAGGAAAAAGCTAAAAATTTCAGAATTGCACCGTGCAATGTGGAGATATTACTGTTTGTGCATTTACAATATTCATTGATTTTTGCCATTGAAAAACATGTTTTTCATATACCAGAAATGTTTGAAGCTACTGACTGAATGAAAGGAGCTGGCATCTCACTCTCTTTGAATCTTCTTTATCATGCTAGGATTAACAGGAAAAAGCTAAAAATTTCAGAATTGCACCGTGCAATGTGGAGATATTACTGTTTGTGCATTTACAATATTCATTGATTTTTGCCATTGAAAAACATGTTTTTCATATACCAGAAATGTTTGAAGCTACTGACTGAATGAAAGGAGCTGGCATCTCACTCTCTTTGAATCTTCTTTATCATGCTAGGATTAGCAGGAAAAAGCTAAAAATTTCAGAATTGCACCGTGCAATGTGGAGATATTACTGTTTGTGCATTTACAATATTCATTGATTTTTGCCATTGAAAAACATGTTTTTCATATACCAGAAATGTTTGAA
>NW_027371813.1:0-22600 GCF_046119375.1 Phyllobates terribilis
GGACTTTTGATTCCGGGGGGTTGCAAAAGAAAACTATGGTAAAAGCTGTGGGGGGGGGGGGGGGGGGGTTGACAAAAAAAAAGGAAATAAGCGCGCGCGCACAAATTAAAAATTTTTGTCGTTGGGTTTAGTCACAGGTGGGGTTTTTTAAAAAAATAGATTAGTGACTCCCGGGAGGGGGGAAATAGGAATTATGGGAAACTAGGACAGGGCTAAAAATTGCTATGTCTAACAAGCATTCATTTATAGGGTATCATATTCTTATGTTAAAGAACCACGCTTGCATGAAATAGGACAACCTTATTAATGTGCCATTACCCCACTGAGAGATGCCAAATGAAAGGACCCCAAAAAAAAATCTACCAATGCCTCTTAAATTTCAACCGATGAAGGAGTCACGGTCTCTGCCGGGACCTGACCTCATAGGAGGGATACCCTTTAGAAAGCGATCGCCGGCCGATTAATCAAGTAAAGTCCATAGATTCACATCCGTCAAATGTTTCCTGAAGCGGGCTTAAGGGTCAACTTGTGTTAGGTCCCTTGGAAGATTCAGAACTACCAAGTCCTAGACTTCTTTTAGGCCGCTTTAAGGTACGATAGAGATGTGTTCATATGCTCGATGGTTATTTCTTAGGGAATTTGAAAGAAATATTCATGTTTTTAATTAATGCAAGGGTATAATACATGTTATGTTTAAGTACGTAGTCCATGGATGGTTATTATTCAAGTTAAATTATAGAAGTATGCGGACTCTTTTTAAATAGAGAAGGCTCAGTTCAAAATTTAAAGTAATTATTTAAGTGGATGAAAAGGGGATTAAATTTGTATGTGAAGTTATAGTTAGTTGAGTTTTGCTTAGGTATTTTTTTTTCATATTTATGTTTTAGTGACGGCTGAGATAGCTCAATTATTTGATGGTTTGTCTTATTTTCATGAATTTTTTGGTCTAAACAATTGGACTGAATGGTATGATAGATATTCAAGCTCGAAAATTCAAAATGCAGGCTCTATTTTTAAAGTTTGTCTTTATATTATAAATATATTACCCGCCTTCGTGAATTGTCATGGGAGATGCGTGCATTAAATGGTTTATTTACGGTTATGAGGATATTTCAAATGTTTATTTATCTTGTGCTATTTGATGAGATATGCAAGGGGTAATAAAATGAATGCTCTATTATACATAGTATGTTTATAATACAGGCATAATAGGAGGAAGTATAAAGGTATATGGAATAATGCACTCTTTTTAGAGGAATTGTATAATAATAATTTAGAAGGTATGCGGGGGGTAATAAAATGAATGCTCTATTATACATAGTATGTTTATAATACAGGCATAATAGGAGGAAGTATAAAGGTATATGGAATAATGCACTCTTTTTAGAGGAATTGTATAATAATAATTTAGAAGGTATGCGGGGGGTAATAAAATGAATGCTCTATTATACATAGTATGTTTATAATACAGGCATAATAGGAGGAAGTATAAAGGTATATGGAATAATGCACTCTTTTTAGAGGAATTGTATAATAATAATTTAGAAGGTGGGGGGAGGGGGGGAGTAGACAACTGCTGCTTAAAAGTGATTTTTAAAAGTGAGGTGGTTTTCTAAAATTCCTAGTGTAGGAATGAAGAGGATGAAGATGGAGAAGTAGATGATGGAAGCAAGTTGACCAATTAAAATGAAAGGGTCTTCCACTGGTTGCCCACCAATTCAGGTTAAAATAAGTGTGTTGGCAATTAGGGCTCAAAAGAAAATTTTAGTGAGAGGACGAAAGATAAGAGCGCGCTGGTGCGAGGTGTGAAGAATGGGAAGAAGAAAAAGTACAATGATAGAACAAAGTAGGGCTAAAACGCCTCCTAATTTGTTAGGGATAGAGCGAAGAATGGCGTATGCGAAGAGAAAGTATCATTCCGGCTTAATATGAGGTGGGGTGACTAGGGGGTTTGCTGGAGTGAAATTGTCAGGATCACCTAAGAGATTAGGGGTAAATGTTGAAAGGGCAGTTAAAAGAGCAATTAGAATAGCGAATCCAAGGGCGTCTTTATAGGAAAAATAAGTGTGAAATGGAACTTTGTCTGGATTTGAGTTTAATCCGGTGGGATTGGAGGATCCGGTTTGATGGAGAAAGAGAAGATGAAGAATAGACACCCCTGCAACGACAAAAGGAAGGAGGAAGTGGAAGGTAAAAAATCGTGTTAGCGTGGCGTTGTCGACCGAGAAGCCGCCTCAAATTCACTGAACCAGGTTGGTGCCAATATAAGGGGCGGCGGAGAGAAGATTAGTGATTACTGTAGCCCCCCAAAATGATATTTGTCCTCAAGGAAGAACATAGCCTACGAATGCAGTAGCTATAACTAGAAAAAACAGGATTACTCCAATATTTCAAGTCTCTTTAAATAGAAAAGAGCCGTAATACATGCCCCGGCCAATGTGGAGGTAAATGCAGATAAAAAAAAAGGATGCCCCGTTGGCATGTAAATTACGAAGAAGCCATCCGTTGTTTACATCTCGGCAGATGTGGGCGACAGAGGAGAAGGCTATGGTGGTATCTGCAGTATAGTGTATAGCTAGGAAAAGGCCCGTAATGATTTGGGCAATTAGGCAAAGGCCTAGAAGAGAGCCAAAGTTTCACCATGTGGAGATGTTGGATGGGGATGGTAGGTCGATAAAAGAGTTGTTAATGATTTTTAGAACAGGGTGGGTTTTACGTAAAATTGGGGCCATTAGTTTTTGTAGTTGAATACAACAGCAGTTTTTCAGACTGTGAGTCCGGGTTAGAACCCTGGCAAGAATAGATGAATTTTATTTTTGAAGTTGGGTTAATTGGGGGTTTATTAGCGGTGGCTTCTAATCCGTCACCTTTTTATGCGGCTTTTGGATTAGTAAGTTCAGCTGGAGTTGGGTGTTTAATTTTAATGGAAGGTGGGGTGTCATTTTTGTCACTAGTTCTATTCTTAGTTTATTTAGGTGGGATAATAGTAGTGTTTGCTTATTCGGCTGCATTAGTTGCGGAACCACATCCGGAGGCGTGGGGAAGTTTTGGGGTGGTAATATATTCATCAATTTTTATTTTTTTAGTGGGGCTATGATGGGTAATTGGGGGTGGAGAATACGAAGTTGAATCAAAACTGGAACAGGTGGCCTATGGGGGGGAGTGATTTGGGGTTTCGGTGTTATTTACGTGAGGGGGAGGATTATTAATAATTGTTGGGTGGGCTCTTTTATTGACATTATTTGGGGTGTTAGAAGTGGTTCGGGGCCATTATAGTGGGTCCTTACGAGCTGTAAGATAATAAGGCTGATTGCAGAGGAAACAGTTAGAATTGATAAATAAGTTTTAATTAGGCCTTGTTGGATTTCTTGATTTTTTATGATTGGGGGAAGTTGTAGTACTGTTAGACCCTTAGGGCCAATCTTCTCCAACCATAAGGTGTCAATGAGGTTTGAAGAGATTTGTAAGCTAAAATTTAGGAAACATGATGGAATTAATCGGTGGAAAATGGATGGAAAAAAGGACGTGTTGATGGACTTGGAGAAGTTCTGGGCTGAGATCTTAGTTCATGAGATCTGAGCTAGGTCGAGAGCAATAATAAATCCTAAGATTGAAACGGTTAAAGCAGAAATTTTTAGGTAGGTTGGTATTGTAAGTGTCTGGGGGGAGGGGGGGATAATAATTTGATAAATTAATAAACCTGAAATTACACTACCTAGTGCCAGACGTTTAATTGGGTTAATGGCGATAGAAATGTTTTCATTAAAATACATTAATGGGTTAAATCGGGGATGATGTATAGATGAGAAATAAATTACGCGGAGGCTGTAAACGGCTGTGAAAGATGTAGCGAGCAATGTAATAACTAGGGCTCAAGCATTTGTATTAGAAGTGTTGATTGCTTCAATTACAGCGTCTTTAGAAAAGAATCCTGCTAAGTAAGGGGTGCCCATTAAGGCAAGACTGCCGATGGTGATGCAGGTGGTAGTCACCGGGAGAGATTTTTGAAGACCTCCTATTTTTCGAATATCTTGTTCATCATTCAGATTATGAATGATGGAGCCTGAGCATAAAAATAATATTGCTTTGAAGAAAGCGTGAGTACAAATGTGGAAAAATGCTAGATGGGGAAGGTTAAGTCCGACTGCTACTACTATAAGACCAAGTTGACTAGATGTTGAGAAGGCAACGATTTTTTTAATGTCATTTTGAGTTAGAGCGCAAGTTGCGGCGAATGCAGTGGAAATAGCCCCGAGGCATAAACAGGTGGTGAGGGCAAGCTGGTTATCTTTGATGAGGGGATGAATACGAATAAGAAGAAAGACACCGGCTACTACTATGGTACTAGAGTGAAGGAGAGCAGAGACGGGGGTGGGCCCTTCCATGGCTGAAGCAAGTCAAGGGTGAAGCCCAAATTGGGCAGATTTACTTGCGGCGGCAACAATAAAGGCGATAATTACAGGGGTAGGGGTGTCTATTGAGAGGACAAAATTTAATTCAGTTGAGTCAAAAGAGGAGACGAGTCAAAAGATAGCGTATAGAAAGCCAATGTCCCCAATTCGGTTGTATAATACAGCTTGTAAGGCAGCTGCACCAGCGTTGCTACGGGTAAAGTATCAGCCAATTAAAAGGTAGGATATGATTCCAACTCCCTCTCAGCCGATGAAAAGGGCTAAAAAGTTTCCTGCTGAGACTAGAAGTATTATGGCCAGAAGAAAAATAAGAAGATATTTGAAAAAAAGTTGGATTTTAGGATCATCGTGTATGTACCATAGAGAATATTCAACAATACTTCAGGAGACTAGAAGGGCAATGGGAATAAATAATATCGAATATTGATCTAATTGAAGAGAGAAATTTAAGGGTGAAGATAGAATATTAAATCACTTTCATGTGATGGAGGCTGTTTGAAACTCCCCGTTAACCAGCATGAAAAGTGGGGGGGAGGAGGTAAAGAAAGCTAATATTACAGCTTTTTTTGTATTGAGGTGAAAATTAATAGATGTTGGGGTAAGAAGGGGAAATAAGAGGATTATTATGCTTAGTAAATAGGATGTAGAAATTATTGGTATGTTCATTGCCTAAAAGGTAATATTAATTAACATTTGGCTTGAGTTAGCCGTGGAGTTGAGCCACGGAGGCGAGGAATTAGCAGTTCTCGTTAAGTCTCTTACAAACTCGGCGGACAAGGGATAATTAGTCCCTATCTCTAGAGTCACAGACTAGAATTTTAATAAACTATGTTCGCTTAAAATATGAGATTTGGTTTAAGGGTAACGAATAATACTGGCATGATGTGAAGTAACAGAATAATGTGTTCTCGAGTTTGGGAGGGGGTAAGGAGTTTAGTGTGAGGTGGCAAGTGTTCTCGTTGAGAGGCTCAAAATAGGTAGAGGGAGTAGGATGTGGTAAAAATGATGCTAAGTCCAGCAATAATGAGTGTTATGGAGGATCATTGAAATAAGGAGGAAAGAATCGATAGTTCTCCAATAAAGTTTAGTGAGGGGGGGAGTGCTATATTAAGTAATGCTGCTGTAAGTCATCAGGCTGCGGTTAGAGGAAAAATAATTTGGCTTCCTTGTAAAAGAACAAGGGTTCGAGAATTAGTGCGTTCGTAGGATGTGTTAGCGAGGCAAAAGAGGGCGGAAGATACTAAGCCATGAGAGATTATTAGGACTATTGCGCCAGTAGTGCTTCAGTTTGTTTTAATTATTGATGCTGCGATGACTAAGCCCATATGACTCACAGATGAAAAGGCGATTAGAGATTTTAGGTCTGTTTGGCGGGAACATAGAATAGCTGATAAAAGAACACCAAATAGTGAAAAAATAATTAATGGGGCTGCTAAAGGAAGAAGGGAATTATCTATTATGGTCGTTATACGAAGAATGCCATAACCCCCTAACTTTAGAAGAGTGCCGGCCAAGATCATTGAGCCTGCAATTGGGGCTTCTACGTGAGCTTTGGGGAGTCATAGGTGGAGGCCATAAAGAGGCATTTTGACAAGAAAGGCTAAAAAACAGGCTGATCATCATAAGGGGGCAAGATGAGGGGTAGATGATATTATAGTGTTTTTAAGAAGAAAAATAGATAGTGTACCGATGTTTTCATAAAATAGCAGAAGGACTGTGAGAAGGGCTATTGAACCAAAGAGAGTATAAAAAAGTAAGTAGGTTCCTGCAAGCATGCGTTCTTTTTGTGCGCCCCATCGGGTAATAATAATTAGGGTGGGAATCATTGTTGTCTCAAACATAATAAAAAATAAGATTAAATTATTAACTATGAAAGCTAAAAGAGTGGTGACTTGAAGTACAATAATAGTGAAGATATAAAGTCGTTGTCGAACAATAGGTTCGTTGGAGAGTTTACTTTGACTGGCAAGAAGAGTAGGGGCTGTTAGTCAGTAGGTTAAAATAAGAAGGGGTGAGGAAATTTCGTCTACTAAAAAGTATAGGTTTGTTAGAAAAAAGATTTTGTGAAATAAAAATCAGGAGGTTGATAGGGCTGCTACAATTAGGGCTGTGGCTGATGAGGTTTCTCACAACCGCTTAGCGGGGGTAATTCATGGGATAAAGAGTATAAGCATTAAGGGTGTAAGAATAGTTAACATTGTAGGAGGTTTAGGGAGTTTAAATTATCTGAGCCGTGGGAACGAGCGGTAGCAATCATGAGGGATAGACCTAGGCCCGCTTCACAAGCAGAGAGGGTTAGTATAATGACAGGGTATATGGTTGAAGTTAATAGAGTGAGCTTGGTAGATCATAAGGTCAGACTAATAAAAAGGGATAATATCATTCCTTCTAAACATAAGAGGGCGGATAATAAATGAGAACGATGGAATGATAGGCCAAGAAGGCCTAAAAAGAAGGTTGTGGATAGTAGTCAGGGAGCATGTATTAAAGGCATAAAAATGTTGTGGAGTTAAACCAAAATTTGTTGAGTCGAAATCAACCGTCTTTTTAGACTAACATTTTATTCTGCTCAATCGAGTCCGCCTTGGAGTCATTCGTAAATAAAGCCAAGAGTTAGGAGAAGAAGAATAATGAATGATCAAAAAATAGTTAATTCGGGCAGAGAGAGTTGAGCGGCTCAAGGTGTTGGAAGGAGCAGGGCAATTTCTAGGTCAAAGAGAAGAAATAAGATGGCTACAAGGAAGAATCGCATAGAATAGGGTAGACGGGCGGACCCTAGAGGGTCAAACCCGCATTCGTAAGGAGAGAGTTTATTGGAGTCAGGAGAAATTAAGGGTAACCAGAAGCCGAGTGTGGCTAAGATGATGGCAATAAAAATTCCGACGAGGGAAAATAGGGTCATTATTTCTTCTTGGGATTTAACCAAGATTAAATGATTGGAAGTCATTTGTACTGGTTGTACTAAAGAAATAAGAGCCTCATCAGTAAATTGAGACATATAAGAAGAGTCAAACTACGTCTACGAAGTGTCAGTATCAGGCAGCGGCTTCAAATCCAAAGTGGTGATGGGTAGTAAAGTGAAAGTTGATCTGACGCAGAAGACAGGCTGATAAAAATAGTGAGCCAATAATAACGTGAAGTCCATGAAAGCCGGTAGCTACAAAAAAGGTTGAGCCGTAGACTCCGTCTGCAATAGTAAATGGTGCTTCATAATATTCTATGGCTTGAAGAATAGTAAAATATAGGCCTAAAATGATAGTTAAAGTTAAGGCTTGGGTTGCTTCCATGCGGTTGCCTTGTATAATGCTGTGATGGGCTCATGTAACTGAGACCCCTGAAGCCAATAATACAGCAGTGTTTAGTAAAGGGACTTCAAATGGGTTTAGTGGGGAAATCCCTGTTGGTGGCCAGCATTCCCCAATTTCAAATGTTGGGGCAAGACTAGCATTGTAGAAGGCTCAAAAAAACCCAATAAAGAAGAAGACTTCTGAGGTGATGAAAAGAATCATGCCATAACGGAGTCCCTTTTGTACGGGGGCTGTATGATGGCCTTGGAAGGTCCCTTCGCGAACAATATCGCGTCATCATTGGAATATGGTAAGGAGCATTAAGGATAAACCAATTGATAAAATTAGGGTTGTGTTGAAATGAAATCATATTGCTAAGCCTGTGGTTAATAAAAATGCTGCTGTTGCTCCAGTGATAGGTCAAGGGCTGGGGTCAACTATGTGGAAAGCGTGAGCTTGGTGTGCCATTAGGTGTTTTCTTGAAGATATAGACTTAAAAGTAGAACAAATACGTAAGCTTGAATTATGGCAACAGCAATTTCTAGAATTGTTAGGAGAAGAAGAGTAACAAAGGTAAGGGATGAAACAAGGGGAGAGGAAAATAGAAGGGCTAGGGTGGCTATAGAAATTAGTTGAATAAGTAGGTGGCCTGCTGTGAGGTTAGCTGTTAGTCGTACGCCAAGGGCTACTGGGCGAATAAATAAGCTGATAGTTTCGATAATAATAAGAACTGGGATTAAAAGTGTAGGAGTGCCTTCTGGTAGAAAATGTCCTAAAGAAGCTGTAGGTTGATTGCGAAAACCAATTAAAACTGTGGTCAGTCAAAGAGGGATAGCTAAGCCTAGATTTAAAGAGAGCTGTGTTGTAGGTGTAAAGGTGTAAGGGAGAAGGCCAAGAAGATTAACTCCTAGGAGAAAAACTATTAGAGATGTTAAAATTAGGGCTCATTTATGTCCTGGGGAATTAATAGGCATGAAGATTTGTTTTGAGAAAGTTTTTAAAAATCAGGCCTGGGTGGTCAATAAGCGGTTAGACAGCCAACGATTGGAGGGAGAGGGGAAAAGAAGTCAAGGGAGGAGCATAGAAACTAGAATTAGTGGGACTCCGAATAAAGTTGGGGAAGCAAATTGGCTAAATAAGTTTAGGGTCATGGTCATGATCATGATTTATTAAGACCTTTAGATGTTTTTGAGTTGGGGTCATTAATGAAGTAGTGTTTAGAGATTTTTGTGGGGGAAAAAAGAAGAAAAATTATCCATGAAGACAATAAGATGAAGAATCAGGGTGATGGGTCTAATTGAGGCATTCGTTGAGGGTGGGAGGAAGTCACCTTTCTACAGCTTAAAAGGCTGTCGCTGTTTCCTATAGCTTCTTAACGAAGAATCTGTTGAGGTGGATGATCAATTTAGAAATTCTTTTATAGGAAGAGATTCAATTACAATTGGCATAAAACTGTGGTTTGCTCCGCAAATTTCTGAGCACTGCCCATAGTAGACTCCTGGGCGGGAAATTAAGAATGAGGCTTGGTTAAGACGCCCAGGAATGGCGTCAGTTTTTACTCCTAAGGCTGGAACGGCTCATGAGTGAAGAACATCTTCAGCTGTAACAAGAATTCGAGTTGCCATGCCAATGGGGGTGACTATTCGATTATCTACTTCAAGTAGGCGAAATTGGCCAGGAGTTAGGTCTTTAGTTGGGACTATATAGGAGTCGAAGTTTAGATCAGTAAAATCTGAGTATTCATAACTTCAGTACCATTGGTGGCCGATTGTTTTGATAGTAATATCAGGGTTGCTAATCTCATCTATTAGGTACAGAATTCGAAGAGAAGGAAGGGCGATGACAATTAAAATTACAGCGGGCATAATAGTTCATACTATCTCAATTTCCTGGGCGTCAATGGTGTTAGTGTTGGATAGCTTTGTTGTTATTAAGGTAGAAATGATATAAAGAACTAAGGCGCTAATTAGAAATACTGCTATTAGGGCGTGGTCATGGAAGTGCAGCAATTCTTCTATGATGGGGGATGCTGCGTCTTGGAAGCCTAGTTGGAGGGGGTGGGCCATAAAGAAATATAGGAATTTAACCTATTATTTTACCTTGACAAAGTAATGTTATGAGTTAACTAAGTTCTTAAAGAAAATGGCAGAGCGGTGATGCGCCTGGCTTGAAACCAGGGAATGGGGGTTCAATTCCCTCTTTTCTCGATCTATTAGTTTGGGAGAAAGTGGCCTCTTCAAATGTGTGATACGGTGGAGGAGATCCATACAGTCATTCGACGTTTGTTGGGGTTATCTCTGGAGATGAAAAGAGGCGTTTTGATGAGAAAGCTTCTCAGATAATAAATATTATTAAGATTACGGCAACTAAGGAAATTAGTGAGCCTACTGAGGAGACTGTGTTTCAAAGGGTGTAGGCATCAGGGTAGTCCGAATATCGACGTGGCATGCCAGCTAAACCGAGAAAGTGCTGTGGGAAAAAGGTTAAATTTACCCCAGTAAATATAATGCCAAAATGGATTTTAGTTCAAGTTTCGTGGAGAGTATAACCAGTAAAGAGAGGAAATCAGTGGATAAAGCCTGCTATAATAGCAAATACTGCCCCTATCGATAAAACATAGTGGAAGTGTGCAACTACATAGTAAGTGTCATGAAGAACAATGTCCAAGGAAGAATTGGCTAGGACGATTCCAGTCAATCCGCCAACTGTAAAAAGAAAAATAAAGCCCAGAGCTCAGAGTATGGCAGCCTCTCATTTAATGATGCCGCCATGTATTGTGGCAAGTCAGCTAAAGACTTTAACTCCTGTGGGAATAGCAATAATTATTGTAGCTGAAGTAAAGTAGGCTCGAGTGTCGACGTTTAGATCGGTAGTAAACATATGATGGGCTCAGACGATAAAACCTAAGAGACCAATTGACATCATAGCTCAAACTATTCCTATATAGCCAAATGGTTCTTTTTTGCTGGAGTAGTAGGTTACAACATGAGAAATAATTCCAAATCCAGGGAGGATAAGAATATAAACTTCTGGGTGTCCAAAAAATCAAAATAAGTGTTGGTAAAGAACTGGGTCCCCACCTCCGGCGGGGTCGAAGAAGGTTGTGTTTAAGTTTCGGTCAGTAAGCAGCATTGTGATGCCTGCGGCCAAGACCGGAAGGGAAAGGAGAAGGAGAATAGCGGTGATCAAGACAGACCACACAAATAGGGGGGTTTGATACTGTGTTAGTGAAGGGGGTTTTATGTTTAGGGTAGTAGTGATAAAATTAATTGCCCCAAGAATAGATGAAACCCCAGCTAAATGTAGTGAAAAAATTGTTAAATCCACTGATGGTCCAGCATGAGCCAGGTTGCTTGCGAGGGGGGGGTAAACTGTTCAACCTGTGCCTGCGCCTGCTTCAACTCCTGCCGAAGCTAACAGGAGAAGGAAAGAAGGGGGGAGAAGTCAAAAACTTATGTTGTTCATTCGAGGAAAGGCTATGTCAGGGGCTCCAATTATTAAAGGAACAAGTCAGTTTCCGAACCCCCCGATAAGAATTGGCATAACCATAAAAAAAATTATTACAAAGGCGTGAGCGGTGACGATTACATTATAAATTTGATCATCGCCCAGTAAAGAGCCGGGTTGACTTAGCTCTGCTCGAATTAGTAGGCTAAGGGCCGTGCCTACCATCCCGGCCCATGCGCCGAACACTAGGTACAAGGTTCCAATATCCTTGTGATTTGTGGAAAATAATCATCGGGTAATTATCACAGGTAAGATGGCCGAAACTTAGGCAGCGGGTTGTAGCCCCGCCAACAGAGGTTCAAGTCCTCTTCTTTCCAGGCCCCGGGGTGTTACACGCAGGACTGCAACCCCTGAGAGGCAGTATAGATTCTGCCGGGGCTTCTCCCGTTTTTTTTTTTAACGGGAGAAGTAGAATAAAGCTCGCTGGATAGAGTGTTTAGCTGTTAACTAAAAGTTTACGGGATCAAGGCCCGTTTTTCTAGAAGACTTTATCTTAATAAAAGTATTTGAGTTGCATTCAGAAGATGAAAGTAGTATCTTTCAAGTCTTACAGAAGCTAGAAGGGTTTCACTTCTATTAAGGGCTTTGAAGGCTCTTGGTTTGGTTATCCTAAGCTTCTTAAAAGTATGGTAATAAAGATGGAGAGAGGGGAAGAGCACATAGGGTTAGAATAGTTAATGGGGATAAGTGGGTTTTTTTCTTAAATAGTCAGGAAGATAGCGAAAAAGATGGGTTAGGGGCCAAGGTGAGAGATGTGGTGTAAGTTAAGCGAAGATAAAAAAATAGACTTAGAAGGGTTGATAGAAGAGCAATGAGGGCAAATGTTGTTAAGTTTTGTTTGATTAATTCTTGAGCGATGAGTCATTTAGGTAAGAACCCTGTGAGTGGCGGGAGGCCACTTAGAGATAATAAACAGAGAAGGGATAATGAGGCAATAGCGGGGGTTTTATGTCAGGATGTTGCTAGTTGAAGGATATTTTTGGAGTTGATAAACATAAATGTAAAGAATAGGGTGGAAGTTATAATAACATAAAGAGTAAAGTTTAGAAGGGAAAGAGAGGGGGAAATTTTTAAAATTAAGATAATTCATCCCATATGGGCAATAGAAGAGAATGCTATAATTTTTCGAATTTGAGTTTGGTTAATTCCCCCCCAACCTCCAAGAAAAGTGGAGAGTAAACCTAAGGTTAACATTAAATTGAGGTTGAGGGACTCTGAAAATTGAAAAAGTAAGGTTATGGGGGCTAGTTTTTGTCATGTTGACAAAATTAGGCCTGTTTGGAGTGGGAGGCCTTGGAGAACCTCTGGGAGCCAAAAGTGAAATGGAGCAATTCCAAGTTTTGTTAAAATAGCAATTGATAAGAGGATAGTGGAATTTGAATTTATAGAGGAATTGATGGATCACTCTCCTGTGAGTCAGGCGTTAAGAGTGGCAGCAAACAGAATTAGTGCTGAGGCTGCAGCTTGAGTCAAGAAATATTTTGTTGAGGCTTCGATAGCGCGGGGGTGGGGATTTTTGGTTATCAAGGGGAGGATCGCTAGGGTGTTGATTTCTAGGCCAATTCAGGCTAGGATTCAATGAAAGCTTGAAAGGGTTGCCACAGTGCCTAGTGCAAGACTAGAGATGAAGATTGAAAGAGCATAAGGATTAATTAGTAAAGGAGGGGATTTAACCAACATGTTTGGGGTATGGGCCCAAAAGCTTTAAATGTTTAGCTGACTTTACTAGAAAGTAGTAAAATGGAATTACAGAGGGTTTTGATCTCTCAATTATAGGTTCAATACCTATTTTTCTAAGGAAGTGAGGGGGTTTGAACCCCTATAGGCCTCCCTATCAAGGAGGTCCTTATCTTTCGGGCACGCTTCCAACAGATGGGTGGGGAAAATAACATAATAATGGGGAAGGTGATAAATCAAATGGTGAAGGCTAGGGTTAAGGGGAGAAAACTTTTTCACACTAAATGTATTAGTTGGTCGTAGCGAAAGCGTGGGTAGGAGGCTCGCACTCATAAAAAGAATATAACTAGAAGAGAGGCCTTAACAATAACTGAGGCAGTTGTTAAAGGGTAAAGAAGGAGAGTTGAAGAACCTAAAAAGATAATTGATGAGATTGTGTTTATTATAAGGATATTGGCATACTCCGCTAGAAAAAATAAGGCAAATGGTCCTCCTGCGTATTCAACATTGAACCCGGAGACTAATTCAGATTCGCCTTCGGTTAGGTCAAATGGGGCGCGGTTGGTTTCAGCTAAAGTTGAGATAAATCATATGGCAGCTAAGGGTCAAGCGGGAATAACTAGTCAGAGGGGTTCTTGAGCAACACTAAAATTTTGTAAAGTGAAGTTTCCTGAGACAAGAATGATGCAAAGAAGAATGAGAGCCAGGGTTACTTCATATGAGATGGTTTGAGCTACTGCTCGTAGGGCGCCAATAAGGGCGTATTTTGAATTAGAAGCTCAGCCTGAGCCTAGAATTGAATAAACAGTGAGGCTTGAGAGAGCAAGGATGAATAAAATGCCGAGGTTCATTTCTGAAAATGTTAGAGGCATTGGTAGTGGGGCTCAAATAATTATGGCTAGAGAAAAAGCTAAAATTGGGGCAAGCATAAATAAAATTTGGGAGGAGGCGGCGGGGCGAATTGGTTCTTTAATAAATAGTTTAACGCCATCAGCAATTGGTTGGAGTAGACCTGTGGGGCCTACTACATTAGGGCCCTTACGATGTTGCATATAGCCTAAAACTTTCCGTTCAATTAAGGTTAGGAATGCAACTGCCAGAAGAATTGGAATTATGTAACACAGTGGTTGAATTAGATAAATTAGGTTAATAGCTGGGGAGAAGATTTGAACTTCTATGGAGAGAGTTTAGGTCTCTAGCAAGACCAGATTTTGCTACCCTAGCTTTCAATGCCCTCTATTCTTGAGGAAAGTGGTAAAAATGTTAGTTATTAAGTTGGTAAACACAACCTAGTATTTATGGCTTAGCAATTCTATTGGCCATGATTTTTCGGTCCTTTCGTACTAGAAAAATCTTTTTATAGATAGAAACTGACCTGGATTACTCCGGTCTGAACTCAGATCACGTAGGGTTTTAATCGTTGAACAAACGAACCTTTAGTAGCGGCTGCACCACTAGGATACCCTGATCCAACATCGAGGTCGTAAACCTACTTGTCGATACGGGCTCTTGAAGTAGATTGCGCTGTTATCCCTAGGGTAACTTGGTTCGTTGATCAAATAATTGGGTCAATGTAAGTCAGTTTGATGATGCATAAAGATGTGGCTTTTTGCTAAGAGGGTTTGTCTTTCAGCGCGGAGGTTAAGTTTTACTCCGTGGTCACCCCAACCTAAAACTAGAAGTTAAAAATGCTTAAATATGTTTAGTTTTCTGAAGGTGTTAAGTAAAAGCAAATACTTCAGTTGTTTAAAGCTCCATAGGGTCTTCTCGTCTTATAGAGTTATCCCCGCTTCTTCACGGGGAGATTAGTTTCATTGATTAGAAAAAGGAGACAGTATAGTCTTCGTGGGGCCATTCATACTAGTCCACAATTAAAGAACAAGTGATTACGCTACCTTCGCACGGTTAGGATACCGCGGCCGTTGAACAGTGTCACTGGGCAGGCTGGACCTCTTATTGTAGTTCAAGAGGCGATGTTTTTGGTAAACAGGCGAGACTAATATTTGCCGAGTTCCTTCTTTTTCTTTTAATCTTTCTCTGAATGCTCTGGTGTTAGGTTAACGTGAAATGTAATAGATTTTTCTTGGTCAGTTGCTATTTCATTATTAGTGGCGGTGATTATCAGCGGGATGGCCTTACTGATGGAAACTTGCATTGGGAGAGAAGGGTCTGCTTCTTATTACTAGTTTTAACATAAAATTTTCTATAAGTATATAGATTTGCCTTTTGGGGAATAAGGGATAGAGATTAACTAAGAAATTCAATAAATAAATAATTGAGCTTTGACGCTTTCGTAGAAGGTGGCTGCTCTTAGGCCTACTTTGATATTATTATTATTTATATAACCCAGTAGTGGAGGTTGTATCCTTTTTCAAATAGGCTGTACCTTATTTGAATTGCTTTAAAGAAATTTTTATAGATTTATTTGACTTTAAGCGGGACTAAGATCCTTTTCTAAGGCAACCAGCTATCACTAGGCTCGTTAGGCTTGTTACCTCTACCTTAGGATCGTCCCACTATTTTGCAACAGAGATGGGTTCGCTCAAAAAGCTGTCCTAAAGTAGCTCGCCTAGGTTCGGGGGTTCAAACTAAAAATCTTTTTGCTTGATTAGACTAGTTAAACCATGATGCAAAAGGTACGAGGGGTAAACTCTACTGTGTTGTGCTTTAAAGTTATTTCATTTCTATTTCATCTTTCCCTTGCGGTACTATATCTATGGCGCCCAGAAGTTTTTTGATCGCCTCTACTTGACTTAGAAAATGTTTTGATTTAAGGAAAAAAAGGTAAGTTTTAGAACAGAAGAAAGGTGGGGCTAGGTATTTAGCTCAAAATGATCTGGTTTTCACGGATATTACTTTGGTGTAAGCAAAGGGCTTTAAGTTAAGCTACATTATGTTTCCAAGTACACCTTCCGGTATACTTACCATGTTACGACTTGCCTCTTCTATGTTGCTTAAGGGTGTTAAAAACTGTTTGTTAGCATTGAGGAGGGTGACGGGCGGTGTGTACACACCCCAGTGCCAGGTTAAAAAGGACTCTCTAGTTCCATTTTACTACTAAATCCGCCTTCTGACTAGGTTTCATAAAGTCTTTCGTGTAGTCTAATATAGAAAGTGTAGCCCATCTCTTCCCATTTCATTTGTTGCACCTTGACCTGACGTGTGGTTGGAAAAACATTTGGCTCACTAGCGCGCTCACGTGGTAAGCTGACGACGGAGGTATACAGGCTGAATAACTAAAAATGGTGAGGTTAAACGGGGGTTATCGATTATAGGACAGGCTCCTCTAGGGGGATATGGGGTACCGTCAAGTCCTTTGGGTTTTAAGCTTAGCTCGTAGTTCCCTGGCGAGAAGGAAGTAAGTTAAAGTTTACGACTGAGCATAGTGGGGTATCTAATCCCAGTTTGTTTCTCAGATGACGTGAGTTCAAGTTGAATTAATTGGAATAACTTTCGTTTATGGCTTTCTTAAAAACAAGCGTGTCACGGCTTAGTTTTAGTTGAATTCCAGTTGTTTGGAGAACTTTAATCACGCTTTACGCCGAAGGGGGTCAATTTGAGCCACGATGGTGTAACCGCGGCGGCTGGCACCAGATTGGCCGGCTCTAAATAAGTTTAACTGAGTCAAGCTATCGCTCATGCTCAATGTTTATCACTGCTGAAGACCCTTGAGGGTGTGGCGAGACTAGGTGTTTTGGGCAAATTTTTGGGCCTGATACCAGCTCCTGTTCCCTAGAGGGGAAATAAGGGCATTCTCACTGGGGTGCGGATACTTGCATGTGTATATTAAATAAGAATTGACTCCAAGGCTAGGACCAAACCTTTGTGTTTAAAGGACTTTTTAGGGCCCTTCTTAGCATTTTCAGTGCTACGCTTTGTGTAAGCTATTTAAACAGGACATAATTTAAGGAGAATATCAGTTTTGGGGATTGATTGTGAAAGTTAAATTCTTTCTGTCCTGAGCTCTAGGAATGTTTTAAATTTCAATCTTTGGTTTACAAGACCAATGCTTTGAGGCGTTAAGCTACTAGGGCATAGCTTTTACTTGGACTTGCACCAAGAAGTGCTGAACCCTAAAACCAGAGGAAAGCTATTTTCCTTTAAAAGCATAATACACTGTATATATATATATATATATATATATATATAGTTTTTACTTTTATGTCACTCTTACTTGTTTGGGAAAGGGAGGGGTAAAAGAATTTAAGATAAACTGTGTTAAATCGGGGGAGGGGGAGGCATGAGGCCCCATAGAAATTTATTATAGGACTTTTGATTCCGGGGGGTTGCAAAAGAAAACTATGGTAAAAGCTGTGGGGGGGGGGGGGGGGTTGACAAAAAAAAAGGAAATAAGCGCGCGCGCACAAATTAAAAATTTTTGTCGTTGGGTTTAGTCACAGGTGGGGTTTTTTAAAAAAATAGATTAGTGACTCCCGGGAGGGGGGAAATAGGAATTATGGGAAACTAGGACAGGGCTAAAAATTGCTATGTCTAACAAGCATTCATTTATAGGGTATCATATTCTTATGTTAAAGAACCACGCTTGCATGAAATAGGACAACCTTATTAATGTGCCATTACCCCACTGAGAGATGCCAAATGAAAGGACCCCAAAAAAAAATCTACCAATGCCTTTTAAATTTCAACCGATGAAGGAGTCACGGTCTCTGCCGGGACCTGACCTCATAGGAGGGATACCCTTTAGAAAGCGATCGCCGGCCGATTAATCAAGTAAAGTCCATAGATTCACATCCGTCAAATGTTTCCTGAAGCGGGCTTAAGGGTCAACTTGTGTTAGGTCCCTTGGAAGATTCAGAACTACCAAGTCCTAGACTTCTTTTAGGCCGCTTTAAGGTACGATAGAGATGTGTTCATATGCTCGATGGTTATTTCTTAGGGAATTTGAAAGAAATATTCATGTTTTTAATTAATGCAAGGGTATAATACATGTTATGTTTAAGTACGTAGTCCATGGATGGTTATTATTCAAGTTAAATTATAGAAGTATGCGGACTCTTTTTAAATAGAGAAGGCTCAGTTCAAAATTTAAAGTAATTATTTAAGTGGATGAAAAGGGGATTAAATTTGTATGTGAAGTTATAGTTAGTTGAGTTTTGCTTAGGTATTTTTTTTTCATATTTATGTTTTAGTGACGGCTGAGATAGCTCAATTATTTGATGGTTTGTCTTATTTTCATGAATTTTTTGGTCTAAACAATTGGACTGAATGGTATGATAGATATTCAAGCTCGAAAATTCAAAATGCAGGCTCTATTTTTAAAGTTTGTCTTTATATTATAAATATATTACCCGCCTTCGTGAATTGTCATGGGAGATGCGTGCATTAAATGGTTTATTTACGGTTATGAGGATATTTCAAATGTTTATTTATCTTGTGCTATTTGATGAGATATGCAAGGGGTAATAAAATGAATGCTCTATTATACATAGTATGTTTATAATACAGGCATAATAGGAGGAAGTATAAAGGTATATGGAATAATGCACTCTTTTTAGGGGAATTGTATAATAATAATTTAGAAGGTATGCGGGGGGTAATAAAATGAATGCTCTATTATACATAGTATGTTTATAATACAGGCATAATAGGAGGAAGTATAAAGGTATATGGAATAATGCACTCTTTTTAGAGGAATTGTATAATAATAATTTAGAAGGTATGCGGGGGGTAATAAAATGAATGCTCTATTATACATAGTATGTTTATAATACAGGCATAATAGGAGGAAGTATAAAGGTATATGGAATAATGCACTCTTTTTAGAGGAATTGTATAATAATAATTTAGAAGGTATGCGGGGGGTAATAAAATGAATGCTCTATTATACATAGTATGTTTATAATACAGGCATAATAGGAGGAAGTATAAAGGTATATGGAATAATGCACTCTTTTTAGAGGAATTGTATAATAATAATTTAGAAGGTATGCGGGGGGGGGGGGGGGAAAGAAAGGAAGAAGATATAGAGGGCCCCATAGAAATTTATTATAGGACTTTTGATTCCGGGGGGTTGCAAAAGAAAACTATAGTAAAAGCTGGGGGGAGGCATGAGGCCCCATAGAAATTTATTATAGGACTTTTGATTCCGGGGGGGGTTGCAAAAGAAAACTATAGTAAAAGCTGGGGGGGGAGGGGGAGGCATGAGGCCCCATAGAAATTTATTATAGGACTTTTGATTCCGGGGGGTTGCAAAAGAAAACTATGGTAAAAGCTGTGGGGGGGGGGGGGGGGGGGGGTTGACAAAAAAAAAAGGAAATAAGCGCGCGCGCACAAATTAAAAATTTTTGTCGTTGGGTTTAGTCACAGGTGGGGTTTTTTAAAAAAATAGATTAGTGACTCCCGGGAGGGGGGAAATAGGAATTATGGGAAACTAGGACAGGGCTAAAAATTGCTATGTCTAACAAGCATTCATTTATAGGGTATCATATTCTTATGTTAAAGAACCACGCTTGCATGAAATAGGACAACCTTATTAATGTGCCATTACCCCACTGAGAGATGCCAAATGAAAGGACCCCAAAAAAAAATCTACCAATGCCTCTTAAATTTCAACCGATGAAGGAGTCACGGTCTCTGCCGGGACCTGACCTCATAGGAGGGATACCCTTTAGAAAGCGATCGCCGGCCGATTAATCAAGTAAAGTCCATAGATTCACATCCGTCAAATGTTTCCTGAAGCGGGCTTAAGGGTCAACTTGTGTTAGGTCCCTTGGAAGATTCAGAACTACCAAGTCCTAGACTTCTTTTAGGCCGCTTTAAGGTACGATAGAGATGTGTTCATATGCTCGATGGTTATTTCTTAGGGAATTTGAAAGAAATATTCATGTTTTTAATTAATGCAAGGGTATAATACATGTTATGTTTAAGTACGTAGTCCATGGATGGTTATTATTCAAGTTAAATTATAGAAGTATGCGGACTCTTTTTAAATAGAGAAGGCTCAGTTCAAAATTTAAAGTAATTATTTAAGTGGATGAAAAGGGGATTAAATTTGTATGTGAAGTTATAGTTAGTTGAGTTTTGCTTAGGTATTTTTTTTTCATATTTATGTTTTAGTGACGGCTGAGATAGCTCAATTATTTGATGGTTTGTCTTATTTTCATGAATTTTTTGGTCTAAACAATTGGACTGAATGGTATGATAGATATTCAAGCTCGAAAATTCAAAATGCAGGCTCTATTTTTAAAGTTTGTCTTTATATTATAAATATATTACCCGCCTTCGTGAATTGTCATGGGAGATGCGTGCATTAAATGGTTTATTTACGGTTATGAGGATATTTCAAATGTTTATTTATCTTGTGCTATTTGATGAGATATGCAAGGGGTAATAAAATGAATGCTCTATTATACATAGTATGTTTATAATACAGGCATAATAGGAGGAAGTATAAAGGTATATGGAATAATGCACTCTTTTTAGAGGAATTGTATAATAATAATTTAGAAGGTATGCGGGGGGTAATAAAATGAATGCTCTATTATACATAGTATGTTTATAATACAGGCATAATAGGAGGAAGTATAAAGGTATATGGAATAATGCACTCTTTTTAGAGGAATTGTATAATAATAATTTAGAAGGTATGCGGGGGGGGGGGAAAGAAAGGAAGAAGATATAGAGGGCCCCATAGAAATTTATTATAGGACTTTTGATTCCGGGGGGTTGCAAAAGAAAACTATAGTAAAAGCTGGGGGGAGGCATGAGGCCCCATAGAAATTTATTATAGGACTTTTGATTCCGGGGGGGGTTGCAAAAGAAAACTATAGTAAAAGCTGGGGGGGGAGGGGGAGGCATGAGGCCCCATAGAAATTTATTATAGGACTTTTGATTCCGGGGGGTTGCAAAAGAAAACTATGGTAAAAGCTGTGGGGGGGGGGGGGGGGGGGGGGTTGACAAAAAAAAAAGGAAATAAGCGCGCGCGCACAAATTAAAAATTTTTGTCGTTGGGTTTAGTCACAGGTGGGGTTTTTTAAAAAAATAGATTAGTGACTCCCGGGAGGGGGGAAATAGGAATTATGGGAAACTAGGACAGGGCTAAAAATTGCTATGTCTAACAAGCATTCATTTATAGGGTATCATATTCTTATGTTAAAGAACCACGCTTGCATGAAATAGGACAACCTTATTAATGTGCCATTACCCCACTGAGAGATGCCAAATGAAAGGACCCCAAAAAAAAATCTACCAATGCCTCTTAAATTTCAACCGATGAAGGAGTCACGGTCTCTGCCGGGACCTGACCTCATAGGAGGGATACCCTTTAGAAAGCGATCGCCGGCCGATTAATCAAGTAAAGTCCATAGATTCACATCCGTCAAATGTTTCCTGAAGCGGGCTTAAGGGTCAACTTGTGTTAGGTCCCTTGGAAGATTCAGAACTACCAAGTCCTAGACTTCTTTTAGGCCGCTTTAAGGTACGATAGAGATGTGTTCATATGCTCGATGGTTATTTCTTAGGGAATTTGAAAGAAATATTCATGTTTTTAATTAATGCAAGGGTATAATACATGTTATGTTTAAGTACGTAGTCCATGGATGGTTATTATTCAAGTTAAATTATAGAAGTATGCGGACTCTTTTTAAATAGAGAAGGCTCAGTTCAAAATTTAAAGTAATTATTTAAGTGGATGAAAAGGGGATTAAATTTGTATGTGAAGTTATAGTTAGTTGAGTTTTGCTTAGGTATTTTTTTTTCATATTTATGTTTTAGTGACGGCTGAGATAGCTCAATTATTTGATGGTTTGTCTTATTTTCATGAATTTTTTGGTCTAAACAATTGGACTGAATGGTATGATAGATATTCAAGCTCGAAAATTCAAAATGCAGGCTCTATTTTTAAAGTTTGTCTTTATATTATAAATATATTACCCGCCTTCGTGAATTGTCATGGGAGATGCGTGCATTAAATGGTTTATTTACGGTTATGAGGATATTTCAAATGTTTATTTATCTTGTGCTATTTGATGAGATATGCAAGGGGTAATAAAATGAATGCTCTATTATACATAGTATGTTTATAATACAGGCATAATAGGAGGAAGTATAAAGGTATATGGAATAATGCACTCTTTTTAGAGGAATTGTATAATAATAATTTAGAAGGTATGCGGGGGGTAATAAAATGAATGCTCTATTATACATAGTATGTTTATAATACAGGCATAATAGGAGGAAGTATAAAGGTATATGGAATAATGCACTCTTTTTAGAGGAATTGTATAATAATAATTTAGAAGGTATGCGGGGGGGTAATAAAATGAATGCTCTATTATACATAGTATGTTTATAATACAGGCATAATAGGAGGAAGTATAAAGGTATATGGAATAATGCACTCTTTTTAGAGGAATTGTATAATAATAATTTAGAAGGGGGGGAAGAAAGGAAGAAGATATAGAGGGCCCCATAGAAATTTATTATAGGACTTTTGATTCCGGGGGGTTGCAAAAGAAAACTATAGTAAAAGCTGGGGGGAGGCATGAGGCCCCATAGAAATTTATTATAGGACTTTTGATTCCGGGGGGGTTGCAAAAGAAAACTATGGTAAAAGCTGTGGGGGGGGGGGGGGGGGGGAGGCATGAGGCCCCATAGAAATTTATTATAGGACTTTTGATTCCGGGGGGTTGCAAAAGAAAACTATGGTAAAAGCTGTGGGGGGGGGGGAGGCATGAGGCCCCATAGAAATTTATTATA
>NW_027371814.1:0-22547 GCF_046119375.1 Phyllobates terribilis
CAGGAAAAAAGCTAAAAATTTCAGAATTGCAACGTGCAATGTGGAGATATTACTGTTTGTGCATTTACAATATTCATTGATTTTTGCCATTGAAAAACATGTTTTTCATATACCAGAAATGTTTGAAGCTACTGACTGAATGAAAGGAGCTGGCATCTCACTCTCTTTGAATCTTCTTTATCATGCTAGGATTAGCAGGAAAAAGCAAAAAATTTCAGAATTGCACCTTGCAATGTGGAGATATTACTGTTTGTGCATTTACAATATTCATTGATTTTTGCCATTGAAAAACATGTTTTTCATATACCAGAAATGTTTGAAGCTACTGACTGAATGAAAGGAGCTGGCATCTCACTCTCTTTGAATCTTCTTTATCATGCTAGGATTAACAGGAAAAAGCTAAAAATTTCAGAATTGCACCGTGCAATGTGGAGATATTACTGTTTGTGCATTTACAATATTCATTGATTTTTGCCATTGAAAAACATGTTTTTCATATACCAGAAATGTTTGAAGCTACTGACTGAATGAAAGGAGCTGGCATCTCACTCTCTTTGAATCTTCTTTATCATGCTAGGATTAGCAGGAAAAAGCAAAAAATTTCAGAATTGCACCTTGCAATGTGGAGATATTACTGTTTGTGCATTTACAATATTCATTGATTTTTGCCATTGAAAAACATGTTTTTCATATACCAGAAATGTTTGAAGCTACTGACTGAATGAAAGGAGCTGGCATCTCACTCTCTTTGAATCTTCTTTATCATGCTAGGATTAACAGGAAAAAGCTAAAAATTTCAGAATTGCACCGTGCAATGTGGAGATATTACTGTTTGTGCATTTACAATATTCATTGATTTTTGCCATTGAAAAACATGTTTTTCATATACCAGAAATGTTTGAAGCTACTGACTGAATGAAAGGAGCTGGCATCTCACTCTCTTTGAATCTTCTTTATCATGCTAGGATTAACAGGAAAAAGCAAAAAATTTCAGAATTGCACCTTGCAATGTGGAGATATTACTGTTTGTGCATTTACAATATTCATTGATTTTTGCCATTGAAAAACATGTTTTTCATATACCAGAAATGTTTGAAGCTACTGACTGAATGAAAGGAGCTGGCATCTCACTCTCTTTGAATCTTCTTTATCATGCTAGGATTAACAGGAAAAAGCAAAAAATTTCAGAATTGCACCTTGCAATGTGGAGATATTACTGTTTGTGCATTTACAATATTCATTGATTTTTGCCATTGAAAAACATGTTTTTCATATACCAGAAATGTTTGAAGCTACTGACTGAATGAAAGGAGCTGGCATCTCACTGTCTTTGAATCTTCTTTATCATGCTAGGATTAACAGGAAAAAGCTAAAAATTTCAGAATTGCACCGTGCAATGTGGAGATATTACTGTTTGTGCATTTACAATATTCATTGATTTTTGCCATTGAAAAACATGTTTTTCATATACCAGAAATGTTTGAAGCTACTGACTGAATGAAAGGAGCTGGCATCTCACTCTCTTTGAATCTTCTTTATCATGCTAGGATTAGCAGGAAAAAGCAAAAAATTTCAGAATTGCACCTTGCAATGTGGAGATATTACTGTTTGTGCATTTACAATATTCATTGATTTTTGCCATTGAAAAACATGTTTTTCATATACCAGAAATGTTTGAAGCTACTGACTGAATGAAAGGAGCTGGCATCTCACTCTCTTTGAATCTTCTTTATCATGCTAGGATTAACAGGAAAAAGCTAAAAATTTCAGAATTGCACCGTGCAATGTGGAGATATTACTGTTTGTGCATTTACAATATTCATTGATTTTTGCCATTGAAAAACATGTTTTTCATATACCAGAAATGTTTGAAGCTACTGACTGAATGAAAGGAGCTGGCATCTCACTCTCTTTGAATCTTCTTTATCATGCTAGGATTAGCAGGAAAAAGCAAAAAATTTCAGAATTGCACCTTGCAATGTGGAGATATTACTGTTTGTGCATTTACAATATTCATTGATTTTTGCCATTGAAAAACATGTTTTTCATATACCAGAAATGTTTGAAGCTACTGACTGAATGAAAGGAGCTGGCATCTCACTCTCTTTGAATCTTCTTTATCATGCTAGGATTAACAGGAAAAAGCAAAAAATTTCAGAATTGCACCTTGCAATGTGGAGATATTACTGTTTGTGCATTTACAATATTCATAGATTTTTGCCATTGAAAAACATGTTTTTCATATACCAGAAATGTTTGAAGCTACTGACTGAATGAAAGGAGCTGGCATCTCACTCTCTGAATCTTTATTATGCTAGGATTAATAGGAAAAAGCTAAAAATTTCAGAATTGCACCGTGCAATGTGGAGATATTACTGTTTGTGCATTTACAATATTCATTGATTTTTGCCATTGAAAAACATGTTTTTCATATACCAGAAATGTTTGAAGCTACTGACTGAATGAAAGGAGCTGGCATCTCACTCTCTTTGAATCTTCTTTATCATGCTAGGATTAGCAGGAAAAAGCAAAAAATTTCAGAATTGCACCTTGCAATGTGGAGATATTACTGTTTGTGCATTTACAATATTCATTGATTTTTGCCATTGAAAAACATGTTTTTCATATACCAGAAATGTTTGAAGCTACTGACTGAATGAAAGGAGCTGGCATCTCACTCTCTTTGAATCTTCTTTATCATGCTAGGATTAACAGGAAAAAGCTAAAAATTTCAGAATTGCACCGTGCAATGTGGAGATATTACTGTTTGTGCATTTACAATATTCATTGATTTTTGCCATTGAAAAACATGTTTTTCATATACCAGAAATGTTTGAAGCTACTGACTGAATGAAAGGAGCTGGCATCTCACTCTCTTTGAATCTTCTTTATCATGCTAGGATTAGCAGGAAAAAGCAAAAAATTTCAGAATTGCACCTTGCAATGTGGAGATATTACTGTTTGTGCATTTACAATATTCATTGATTTTTGCCATTGAAAAACATGTTTTTCATATACCAGAAATGTTTGAAGCTACTGACTGAATGAAAGGAGCTGGCATCTCACTCTCTTTGAATCTTCTTTATCATGCTAGGATTAACAGGAAAAAGCAAAAAATTTCAGAATTGCACCTTGCAATGTGGAGATATTACTGTTTGTGCATTTACAATATTCATTGATTTTTGCCATTGAAAAACATGTTTTTCATATACCAGAAATGTTTGAAGCTACTGACTGAATGAAAGGAGCTGGCATCTCACTCTCTGAATCTTTATCATGCTAGGATTAACAGGAAAAAGCTAAAAATTTCAGAATTGCACCGTGCAATGTGGAGATATTACTGTTTGTGCATTTACAATATTCATTGATTTTTGCCATTGAAAAACATGTTTTTCATATACCAGAAATGTTTGAAGCTACTGACTGAATGAAAGGAGCTGGCATCTCACTCTCTTTGAATCTTCTTTATCATGCTAGGATTAGCAGGAAAAAGCAAAAAATTTCAGAATTGCACCTTGCAATGTGGAGATATTACTGTTTGTGCATTTACAATATTCATTGATTTTTGCCATTGAAAAACATGTTTTTCATATACCAGAAATGTTTGAAGCTACTGACTGAATGAAAGGAGCTGGCATCTCACTCTCTTTGAATTTTCTTTATCATGCTAGGATTAACAGGAAAAAGCAAAAAATTTCAGAATTGCACCTTGCAATGTGGAGATATTACTGTTTGTGCATTTACAATATTCATTGATTTTTGCCATTGAAAAACATGTTTTTCATATACCAGAAATGTTTGAAGCTACTGACTGAATGAAAGGAGCTGGCATCTCACTCTCTTTGAATCTTCTTTATCATGCTAGGATTAACAGGAAAAAGCTAAAAATTTCAGAATTGCACCGTGCAATGTGGAGATATTACTGTTTGTGCATTTACAATATTCATTGATTTTTGCCATTGAAAAACATGTTTTTCATATACCAGAAATGTTTGAAGCTACTGACTGAATGAAAGGAGCTGGCATCTCACTCTCTTTGAATCTTCTTTATCATGCTAGGATTAGCAGGAAAAAGCAAAAAATTTCAGAATTGCACCTTGCAATGTGGAGATATTACTGTTTGTGCATTTACAATATTCATTGATTTTTGCCATTGAAAAACATGTTTTTCATATACCAGAAATGTTTGAAGCTACTGACTGAATGAAAGGAGCTGGCATCTCACTCTCTTTGAATCTTCTTTATCATGCTAGGATTAACAGGAAAAAGCTAAAAATTTCAGAATTGCACCGTGCAATGTGGAGATATTACTGTTTGTGCATTTACAATATTCATTGATTTTTGCCATTGAAAAACATGTTTTTCATATACCAGAAATGTTTGAAGCTACTGACTGAATGAAAGGAGCTGGCATCTCACTCTCTGAATCTTTATTATGCTAGGATTAATAGGAAAAAGCTAAAAATTTCAGAATTGCACCGTGCAATGTGGAGATATTACTGTTTGTGCATTTACAATATTCATTGATTTTTGCCATTGAAAAACATGTTTTTCATATACCAGAAATGTTTGAAGCTACTGACTGAATGAAAGGAGCTGGCATCTCACTCTCTTTGAATCTTCTTTATCATGCTAGGATTAGCAGGAAAAAGCAAAAAATTTCAGAATTGCACCTTGCAATGTGGAGATATTACTGTTTGTGCATTTACAATATTCATTGATTTTTGCCATTGAAAAACATGTTTTTCATATACCAGAAATGTTTGAAGCTACTGACTGAATGAAAGGAGCTGGCATCTCACTCTCTTTGAATCTTCTTTATCATGCTAGGATTAACAGGAAAAAGCTAAAAATTTCAGAATTGCACCGTGCAATGTGGAGATATTACTGTTTGTGCATTTACAATATTCATTGATTTTTGCCATTGAAAAACATGTTTTTCATATACCAGAAATGTTTGAAGCTACTGACTGAATGAAAGGAGCTGGCATCTCACTCTCTTTGAATCTTCTTTATCATGCTAGGATTAGCAGGAAAAAGCAAAAAATTTCAGAATTGCACCTTGCAATGTGGAGATATTACTGTTTGTGCATTTACAATATTCATTGATTTTTGCCATTGAAAAACATGTTTTTCATATACCAGAAATGTTTGAAGCTACTGACTGAATGAAAGGAGCTGGCATCTCACTCTCTTTGAATCTTCTTTATCATGCTAGGATTAACAGGAAAAAGCAAAAAATTTCAGAATTGCACCTTGCAATGTGGAGATATTACTGTTTGTGCATTTACAATATTCATTGATTTTTGCCATTGAAAAACATGTTTTTCATATACCAGAAATGTTTGAAGCTACTGACTGAATGAAAGGAGCTGGCATCTCACTCTCTGAATCTTTATCATGCTAGGATTAACAGGAAAAAGCTAAAAATTTCAGAATTGCACCGTGCATTGTGGAGATATTACTGTTTGTGCATTTACAATATTCATTGATTTTTGCCATTGAAAAACATGTTTTTCATATACCAGAAATGTTTGAAGCTACTGACTGAATGAAAGGAGCTGGCATCTCACTCTCTTTGAATCTTCTTTATCATGCTAGGATTAGCAGGAAAAAGCAAAAAATTTCAGAATTGCACCTTGCAATGTGGAGATATTACTGTTTGTGCATTTACAATATTCATTGATTTTTGCCATTGAAAAACATGTTTTTCATATACCAGAAATGTTTGAAGCTACTGACTGAATGAAAGGAGCTGGCATCTCACTCTCTTTGAATTTTCTTTATCATGCTAGGATTAACAGGAAAAAGCAAAAAATTTCAGAATTGCACCTTGCAATGTGGAGATATTACTGTTTGTGCATTTACAATATTCATTGATTTTTGCCATTGAAAAACATGTTTTTCATATACCAGAAATGTTTGAAGCTACTGACTGAATGAAAGGAGCTGGCATCTCACTCTCTTTGAATCTTCTTTATCATGCTAGGATTAACAGGAAAAAGCTAAAAATTTCAGAATTGCACCGTGCAATGTGGAGATATTACTGTTTGTGCATTTACAATATTCATTGATTTTTGCCATTGAAAAACATGTTTTTCATATACCAGAAATGTTTGAAGCTAATGACTGAATGAAAGGAGCTGGCATCTCACTCTCTTTGAATCTTCTTTATCATGCTAGGATTAACAGGAAAAAGCTAAAAATTTCAGAATTGCACCGTGCAATGTGGAGATATTACTGTTTGTGCATTTACAATATTCATTGATTTTTGCCATTGAAAAACATGTTTTTCATATACCAGAAATGTTTGAAGCTACTGACTGAATGAAAGGAGCTGGCATCTCACTCTCTTTGAATCTTCTTTATCATGCTAGGATTAGCAGGAAAAAGCAAAAAATTTCAGAATTGCACCTTGCAATGTGGAGATATTACTGTTTGTGCATTTACAATATTCATTGATTTTTGCCATTGAAAAACATGTTTTTCATATACCAGAAATGTTTGAAGCTACTGACTGAATGAAAGGAGCTGGCATCTCACTCTCTTTGAATCTTCTTTATCATGCTAGGATTAACAGGAAAAAGCTAAAAATTTCAGAATTGCACCGTGCAATGTGGAGATATTACTGTTTGTGCATTTACAATATTCATTGATTTTTGCCATTGAAAAACATGTTTTTCATATACCAGAAATGTTTGAAGCTACTGACTGAATGAAAGGAGCTGGCATCTCACTCTCTTTGAATCTTCTTTATCATGCTAGGATTAGCAGGAAAAAGCAAAAAATTTCAGAATTGCACCTTGCAATGTGGAGATATTACTGTTTGTGCATTTACAATATTCATTGATTTTTGCCATTGAAAAACATGTTTTTCATATACCAGAAATGTTTGAAGCTACTGACTGAATGAAAGGAGCTGGCATCTCACTCTCTTTGAATCTTCTTTATCATGCTAGGATTAACAGGAAAAAGCAAAAAATTTCAGAATTGCACCTTGCAATGTGGAGATATTACTGTTTGTGCATTTACAATATTCATTGATTTTTGCCATTGAAAAACATGTTTTTCATATACCAGAAATGTTTGAAGCTACTGACTGAATGAAAGGAGCTGGCATCTCACTCTCTGAATCTTTATCATGCTAGGATTAACAGGAAAAAGCTAAAAATTTCAGAATTGCACCGTGCAATGTGGAGATATTACTGTTTGTGCATTTACAATATTCATTGATTTTTGCCATTGAAAAACATGTTTTTCATATACCAGAAATGTTTGAAGCTACTGACTGAATGAAAGGAGCTGGCATCTCACTCTCTTTGAATCTTCTTTATCATGCTAGGATTAGCAGGAAAAAGCAAAAAATTTCAGAATTGCACCTTGCAATGTGGAGATATTACTGTTTGTGCATTTACAATATTCATTGATTTTTGCCATTGAAAAACATGTTTTTCATATACCAGAAATGTTTGAAGCTACTGACTGAATGAAAGGAGCTGGCATCTCACTCTCTTTGAATCTTCTTTATCATGCTAGGATTAACAGGAAAAAGCAAAAAATTTCAGAATTGCACCTTGCAATGTGGAGATATTACTGTTTGTGCATTTACAATATTCATTGATTTTTGCCATTGAAAAACATGTTTTTCATATACCAGAAATGTTTGAAGCTACTGACTGAAAGAAAGGAGCTGGCATCTCACTCTCTTTGAATCTTCTTTATCATGCTAGGATTAACAGGAAAAAGCTAAAAATTTCAGAATTGCACCGTGCAATGTGGAGATATTACTGTTTGTGCATTTACAATATTCATTGATTTTTGCCATTGAAAAACATGTTTTTCATATACCAGAAATGTTTGAAGCTACTGACTGAATGAAAGGAGCTGGCATCTCACTCTCTTTGAATCTTCTTTATCATGCTAGGATTAGCAGGAAAAAGCAAAAAATTTCAGAATTGCACCTTGCAATGTGGAGATATTACTGTTTGTGCATTTACAATATTCATTGATTTTTGCCATTGAAAAACATGTTTTTCATATACCAGAAATGTTTGAAGCTACTGACTGAATGAAAGGAGCTGGCATCTCACTCTCTTTGAATCTTCTTTATCATGCTAGGATTAACAGGAAAAAGCTAAAAATTTCAGAATTGCACCGTGCAATGTGGAGATATTACTGTTTGTGCATTTACAATATTCATTGATTTTTGCCATTGAAAAACATGTTTTTCATATACCAGAAATGTTTGAAGCTACTGACTGAATGAAAGGAGCTGGCATCTCACTCTCTTTGAATCTTCTTTATCATGCTAGGATTAGCAGGAAAAAGCAAAAAATTTCAGAATTGCACCTTGCAATGTGGAGATATTACTGTTTGTGCATTTACAATATTCATTGATTTTTGCCATTGAAAAACATGTTTTTCATATACCAGAAATGTTTGAAGCTACTGACTGAATGAAAGGAGCTGGCATCTCACTCTCTTTGAATCTTCTTTATCATGCTAGGATTAACAGGAAAAAGCAAAAATTTCAGAATTGCACCTTGCAATGTGGAGATATTACTGTTTGTGCATTTACAATATTCATTGATTTTTGCCATTGAAAAACATGTTTTTCATATACCAGAAATGTTTGAAGCTACTGACTGAATGAAAGGAGCTGGCATCTCACTCTCTTTGAATCTTCTTTATCATGCTAGGATTAACAGGAAAAAGCTAAAAATTTCAGAATTGCACCGTGCAATGTGGAGATATTACTGTTTGTGCATTTACAATATTCATTGATTTTTGCCATTGAAAAACATGTTTTTCATATACCAGAAATGTTTGAAGCTACTGACTGAATGAAAGGAGCTGGCATCTCACTCTCTTTGAATCTTCTTTATCATGCTAGGATTAGCAGGAAAAAGCAAAAAATTTCAGAATTGCACCTTGCAATGTGGAGATATTACTGTTTGTGCATTTACAATATTCATTGATTTTTGCCATTGAAAAACATGTTTTTCATATACCAGAAATGTTTGAAGCTACTGACTGAATGAAAGGAGCTGGCATCTCACTCTCTTTGAATCTTCTTTATCATGCTAGGATTAACAGGAAAAAGCTAAAAATTTCAGAATTGCACCGTGCAATGTGGAGATATTACTGTTTGTGCATTTACAATATTCATTGATTTTTGCCATTGAAAAACATGTTTTTCATATACCAGAAATGTTTGAAGCTACTGACTGAATGAAAGGAGCTGGCATCTCACTCTCTTTGAATCTTCTTTATCATGCTAGGATTAGCAGGAAAAAGCAAAAAATTTCAGAATTGCACCTTGCAATGTGGAGATATTACTGTTTGTGCATTTACAATATTCATTGATTTTTGCCATTGAAAAACATGTTTTTCATATACCAGAAATGTTTGAAGCTACTGACTGAATGAAAGGAGCTGGCATCTCACTCTCTTTGAATCTTCTTTATCATGCTAGGATTAACAGGAAAAAGCAAAAAATTTCAGAATTGCACCTTGCAATGTGGAGATATTACTGTTTGTGCATTTACAATATTCATTGATTTTTGCCATTGAAAAACATGTTTTTCATATACCAGAAATGTTTGAAGCTACTGACTGAATGAAAGGAGCTGGCATCTCACTCTCTTTGAATCTTCTTTATCATGCTAGGATTAACAGGAAAAAGCTAAAAATTTCAGAATTGCACCGTGCAATGTGGAGATATTACTGTTTGTGCATTTACAATATTCATTGATTTTTGCCATTGAAAAACATGTTTTTCATATACCAGAAATGTTTGAAGCTAATGACTGAATGAAAGGAGCTGGCATCTCACTCTCTTTGAATCTTCTTTATCATGCTAGGATTAACAGGAAAAAGCTAAAAATTTCAGAATTGCACCGTGCAATGTGGAGATATTACTGTTTGTGCATTTACAATATTCATTGATTTTTGCCATTGAAAAACATGTTTTTCATATACCAGAAATGTTTGAAGCTACTGACTGAATGAAAGGAGCTGGCATCTCACTCTCTTTGAATCTTCTTTATCATGCTAGGATTAGCAGGAAAAAGCAAAAAATTTCAGAATTGCACCTTGCAATGTGGAGATATTACTGTTTGTGCATTTACAATGTTCATTGATTTTTGCCATTGAAAAACATGTTTTTCATATACCAGAAATGTTTGAAGCTACTGACTGAATGAAAGGAGCTGGCATCTCACTCTCTTTGAATCTTCTTTATCATGCTAGGATTAACAGGAAAAAGCTAAAAATTTCAGAATTGCACCGTGCAATGTGGAGATATTACTGTTTGTGCATTTACAATATTCATTGATTTTTGCCATTGAAAAACATGTTTTTCATATACCAGAAATGTTTGAAGCTACTGACTGAATGAAAGGAGCTGGCATCTCACTCTCTTTGAATCTTCTTTATCATGCTAGGATTAGCAGGAAAAAGCAAAAAATTTCAGAATTGCACCTTGCAATGTGGAGATATTACTGTTTGTGCATTTACAATATTCATTGATTTTTGCCATTGAAAAACATGTTTTTCATATACCAGAAATGTTTGAAGCTACTGACTGAATGAAAGGAGCTGGCATCTCACTCTCTTTGAATCTTCTTTATCATGCTAGGATTAGCAGGAAAAAGCAAAAAATTTCAGAATTGCACCTTGCAATGTGGAGATATTACTGTTTGTGCATTTACAATATTCATTGATTTTTGCCATTGAAAAACATGTTTTTCATATACCAGAAATGTTTGAAGCTACTGACTGAATGAAAGGAGCTGGCATCTCACTCTCTTTGAATCTTCTTTATCATGCTAGGATTAACAGGAAAAAGCAAAAAATTTCAGAATTGCACCTTGCAATGTGGAGATATTACTGTTTGTGCATTTACAATATTCATTGATTTTTGCCATTGAAAAACATGTTTTTCATATACCAGAAATGTTTGAAGCTACTGACTGAATGAAAGGAGCTGGCATCTCACTCTCTGAATCTTTATCATGCTAGGATTAACAGGAAAAAGCTAAAAATTTCAGAATTGCACCGTGCAATGTGGAGATATTACTGTTTGTGCATTTACAATATTCATTGATTTTTGCCATTGAAAAACATGTTTTTCATATACCAGAAATGTTTGAAGCTACTGACTGAATGAAAGGAGCTGGCATCTCACTCTCTTTGAATCTTCTTTATCATGCTAGGATTAGCAGGAAAAAGCAAAAAATTTCAGAATTGCACCTTGCAATGTGGAGATATTACTGTTTGTGCATTTACAATATTCATTGATTTTTGCCATTGAAAAACATGTTTTTCATATACCAGAAATGTTTGAAGCTACTGACTGAATGAAAGGAGCTGGCATCTCACTCTCTTTGAATCTTCTTTATCATGCTAGGATTAGCAGGAAAAAGCAAAAAATTTCAGAATTGCACCTTGCAATGTGGAGATATTACTGTTTGTGCATTTACAATATTCATTGATTTTTGCCATTGAAAAACATGTTTTTCATATACCAGAAATGTTTGAAGCTACTGACTGAATGAAAGGAGCTGGCATCTCACTCTCTTTGAATCTTCTTTATCATGCTAGGATTAACAGGAAAAAGCAAAAAATTTCAGAATTGCACCTTGCAATGTGGAGATATTACTGTTTGTGCATTTACAATATTCATTGATTTTTGCCATTGAAAAACATGTTTTTCATATACCAGAAATGTTTGAAGCTACTGACTGAATGAAAGGAGCTGGCATCTCACTCTCTGAATCTTTATCATGCTAGGATTAACAGGAAAAAGCTAAAAATTTCAGAATTGCACCGCGCAATGTGGAGATTTTACTGTTTGTGCATTTACAATATTCATTGATTTTTGCCATTGAAAAACATGTTTTTCATATACCAGAAATGTTTGAAGCTACTGACTGAATGAAAGGAGCTGGCATCTCACTCTCTTTGAATCTTCTTTATCATGCTAGGATTAGCAGGAAAAAGCAAAAAATTTCAGAATTGCACCTTGCAATGTGGAGATATTACTGTTTGTGCATTTACAATATTCATTGATTTTTGCCATTGAAAAACATGTTTTTCATATACCAGAAATGTTTGAAGCTACTGACTGAATGAAAGGAGCTGGCATCTCACTCTCTTTGAATCTTCTTTATCATGCTAGGATTAACAGGAAAAAGCTAAAAATTTCAGAATTGCACCGTGCAATGTGGAGATATTACTGTTTGTGCATTTACAATATTCATTGATTTTTGCCATTGAAAAACATGTTTTTCATATACCAGAAATGTTTGAAGCTACTGACTGAATGAAAGGAGCTGGCATCTCACTCTCTTTGAATCTTCTTTATCATGCTAGGATTAGCAGGAAAAAGCAAAAAATTTCAGAATTGCACCTTGCAATGTGGAGATATTACTGTTTGTGCATTTACAATATTCATTGATTTTTGCCATTGAAAAACATGTTTTTCATATACCAGAAATGTTTGAAGCTACTGACTGAATGAAAGGAGCTGGCATCTCACTCTCTTTGAATCTTCTTTATCATGCTAGGATTAACAGAAAAAAGCAAAAAATTTCAGAATTGCACCTTGCAATGTGGAGATATTACTGTTTGTGCATTTACAATATTCATTGATTTTTGCCATTGAAAAACATGTTTTTCATATACCAGAAATGTTTGAAGCTACTGACTGAATGAAAGGAGCTGGCATCTCACTCTCTTTGAATCTTCTTTATCATGCTAGGATTAACAGGAAAAAGCTAAAAATTTCAGAATTGCACCGTGCAATGTGGAGATATTACTGTTTGTGCATTTACAATATTCATTGATTTTTGCCATTGAAAAACATGTTTTTCATATACCAGAAATGTTTGAAGCTACTGACTGAATGAAAGGAGCTGGCATCTCACTCTCTTTGAATCTTCTTTATCATGCTAGGATTAGCAGGAAAAAGCAAAAAATTTCAGAATTGCACCTTGCAATGTGGAGATATTACTGTTTGTGCATTTACAATATTCATTGATTTTTGCAATTGAAAAACATGTTTTTCATATACCAGAAATGTTTGAAGCTACTGACTGAATGAAAGGAGCTGGCATCTCACTCTCTTTGAATCTTCTTTATCATGCTAGGATTAACAGGAAAAAGCTAAAAATTTCAGAATTGCACCGTGCAATGTGGAGATATTACTGTTTGTGCATTTACAATATTCATTGATTTTTGCCATTGAAAAACATGTTTTTCATATACCAGAAATGTTTGAAGCTAATGACAATGAAAGGAGCTGGCATCTCACTCTCTTTGAATCTTCTTTATCATGCTAGGATTAACAGGAAAAAGCTAAAAATTTCAGAATTGCACCGTGCAATGTGGAGATATTACTGTTTGTGCATTTACAATATTCATTGATTTTTGCCATTGAAAAACATGTTTTTCATATACCAGAAATGTTTGAAGCTACTGACTGAATGAAAGGAGCTGGCATCTCACTCTCTTTGAATCTTCTTTATCATGCTAGGATTAGCAGGAAAAAGCAAAAAATTTCAGAATTGCACCTTGCAATGTGGAGATATTACTGTTTGTGCATTTACAATATTCATTGATTTTTGCCATTGAAAAACATGTTTTTCATATACCAGAAATGTTTGAAGCTACTGACTGAATGAAAGGAGCTGGCATCTCACTCTCTTTGAATCTTCTTTATCATGCTAGGATTAACAGGAAAAAGCTAAAAATTTCAGAATTGCACCGTGCAATGTGGAGATATTACTGTTTGTGCATTTACAATATTCATTGATTTTTGCCATTGAAAAACATGTTTTTCATATACCAGAAATGTTTGAAGCTACTGACTGAATGAAAGGAGCTGGCATCTCACTCTCTTTGAATCTTCTTTATCATGCTAGGATTAGCAGGAAAAAGCAAAAAATTTCAGAATTGCACCTTGCAATGTGGAGATATTACTGTTTGTGCATTTACAATATTCATTGATTTTTGCCATTGAAAAACATGTTTTTCATATACCAGAAATGTTTGAAGCTACTGACTGAATGAAAGGAGCTGGCATCTCACTCTCTTTGAATCTTCTTTATCATGCTAGGATTAACAGGAAAAAGCAAAAAATTTCAGAATTGCACCGTGCAATGTGGAGATATTACTGTTTGTGCATTTACAATATTCATTGATTTTTGCCATTGAAAAACATGTTTTTCATATACCAGAAATGTTTGAAGCTACTGACTGAATGAAAGGAGCTGGCATCTCACTCTCTTTGAATCTTCTTTATCATGCTAGGATTAACAGGAAAAAGCTAAAAATTTCAGAATTGCACCGTGCAATGTGGAGATATTACTGTTTGTGCATTTACAATATTCATTGATTTTTGCCATTGAAAAACATGTTTTTCATATACCAGAAATGTTTGAAGCTACTGACTGAATGAAAGGAGCTGGCATCTCACTCTCTTTGAATCTTCTTTATCATGCTAGGATTAGCAGGAAAAAGCAAAAAATTTCAGAATTGCACCTTGCAATGTGGAGATATTACTGTTTGTGCATTTACAATATTTATTGATTTTTGCCATTGAAAAACATGTTTTTCATATACCAGAAATGTTTGAAGCTACTGACTGAATGAAAGGAGCTGGCATCTCACTCTCTTTGAATCTTCTTTATCATGCTAGGATTAACAGGAAAAAGCTAAAAATTTCAGAATTGCACCGTGCAATGTGGAGATATTACTGTTTGTGCATTTACAATATTCATTGATTTTTGCCATTGAAAAACATGTTTTTCATATACCAGAAATGTTTGAAGCTACTGACTGAATGAAAGGAGCTGGCATCTCACTCTCTTTGAATCTTCTTTATCATGCTAGGATTAGCAGGAAAAAGCAAAAAATTTCAGAATTGCACCTTGCAATGTGGAGATATTACTGTTTGTGCATTTACAATATTCATTGATTTTTGCCATTGAAAAACATGTTTTTCATATACCAGAAATGTTTGAAGCTACTGACTGAATGAAAGGAGCTGGCATCTCACTCTCTTTGAATCTTCTTTATCATGCTAGGATTAACAGGAAAAAGCAAAAAATTTCAGAATTGCACCTTGCAATGTGGAGATATTACTGTTTGTGCATTTACAATATTCATTGATTTTTGCCATTGAAAAACATGTTTTTCATATACCAGAAATGTTTGAAGCTACTGACTGAATGAAAGGAGCTGGCATCTCACTCTCTTTGAATCTTTATCATGCTAGGATTAACAGGAAAAAGCTAAAAATTTCAGAATTGCACCGTGCAATGTGGAGATATTACTGTTTGTGCATTTACAATATTCATTGATTTTTGCCATTGAAAAACATGTTTTTCATATACCAGAAATGTTTGAAGCTACTGACTGAATGAAAGGAGCTGGCATCTCACTCTCTTTGAATCTTCTTTATCATGCTAGGATTAGCAGGAAAAAGCAAAAAATTTCAGAATTGCACCTTGCAATGTGGAGATATTACTGTTTGTGCATTTACAATATTCATTGATTTTTGCCATTGAAAAACATGTTTTTCATATACCAGAAATGTTTGAAGCTACTGACTGAATGAAAGGAGCTGGCATCTCACTCTCTTTGAATCTTCTTTATCATGCTAGGATTAACAGGAAAAAGCTAAAAATTTCAGAATTGCACCTTGCAATGTGGAGATATTACTGTTTGTGCATTTACAATATTCATTGATTTTTGCCATTGAAAAACATGTTTTTCATATACCAGAAATGTTTGAAGCTACTGACTGAATGAAAGGAGCTGGCATCTCACTCTCTTTGAATCTTCTTTATCATGCTAGGATTAACAGGAAAAAGCTAAAAATTTCAGAATTGCACCGTGCAATGTGGAGATATTACTGTTTGTGCATTTACAATATTCATTGATTTTTGCCATTGAAAAACATGTTTTTCATATACCAGAAATGTTTGAAGCTACTGACTGAATGAAAGGAGCTGGCATCTCACTCTCTTTGAATCTTCTTTATCATGCTAGGATTAGCAGGAAAAAGCAAAAAATTTCAGAATTGCACCTTGCAATGTGGAGATATTACTGTTTGTGCATTTACAATATTCATTGATTTTTGCCATTGAAAAACATGTTTTTCATATACCAGAAATGTTTGAAGCTACTGACTGAATGAAAGGAGCTGGCATCTCACTCTCTTTGAATCTTCTTTATCATGCTAGGATTAACAGGAAAAAGCTAAAAATTTCAGAATTGCACCGTGCAATGTGGAGATATTACTGTTTGTGCATTTACAATATTCATTGATTTTTGCCATTGAAAAACATGTTTTTCATATACCAGAAATGTTTGAAGCTACTGACTGAATGAAAGGAGCTGGCATCTCACTCTCTTTGAATCTTCTTTATCATGCTAGGATTAGCAGGAAAAAGCAAAAAATTTCAGAATTGCACCTTGCAATGTGGAGATATTACTGTTTGTGCATTTACAATATTCATTGATTTTTGCCATTGAAAAACATGTTTTTCATATACCAGAAATGTTTGAAGCTACTGACTGAATGAAAGGAGCTGGCATCTCACTCTCTTTGAATCTTCTTTATCATGCTAGGATTAACAGGAAAAAGCAAAAAATTTCAGAATTGCACCTTGCAATGTGGAGATATTACTGTTTGTGCATTTACAATATTCATTGATTTTTGCCATTGAAAAACATGTTTTTCATATACCAGAAATGTTTGAAGCTACTGACTGAATGAAAGGAGCTGGCATCTCACTCTCTTTGAATCTTTATCATGCTAGGATTAACAGGAAAAAGCTAAAAATTTCAGAATTGCACCGTGCAATGTGGAGATATTACTGTTTGTGCATTTACAATATTCATTGATTTTTGCCATTGAAAAACATGTTTTTCATATACCAGAAATGTTTGAAGCTACTGACTGAATGAAAGGAGCTGGCATCTCACTCTCTTTGAATCTTCTTTATCATGCTAGGATTAGCAGGAAAAAGCAAAAAATTTCAGAATTGCACCTTGCAATGTGGAGATATTACTGTTTGTGCATTTACAATATTCATTGATTTTTGCCATTGAAAAACATGTTTTTCATATACCAGAAATGTTTGAAGCTACTGACTGAATGAAAGGAGCTGGCATCTCACTCTCTTTGAATCTTCTTTATCATGCTAGGATTAACAGGAAAAAGCTAAAAATTTCAGAATTGCACCGTGCAATGTGGAGATATTACTGTTTGTGCATTTACAATATTCATTGATTTTTGCCATTGAAAAACATGTTTTTCATATACCAGAAATGTTTGAAGCTACTGACTGAATGAAAGGAGCTGGCATCTCACTCTCTTTGAATCTTCTTTATCATGCTAGGATTAGCAGGAAAAAGCAAAAAATTTCAGAATTGCACCTTGCAATGTGGAGATATTACTGTTTGTGCATTTACAATATTCATTGATTTTTGCCATTGAAAAACATGTTTTTCATATACCAGAAATGTTTGAAGCTACTGACTGAATGAAAGGAGCTGGCATCTCACTCTCTTTGAATCTTCTTTATCATGCTAGGATTAACAGGAAAAAGCTAAAAATTTCAGAATTGCACCGTGCAATGTGGAGATATTACTGTTTGTGCATTTACAATATTCATTGATTTTTGCCATTGAAAAACATGTTTTTCATATACCAGAAATGTTTGAAGCTACTGACTGAATGAAAGGAGCTGGCATCTCACTCTCTTTGAATCTTCTTTATCATGCTAGGATTAGCAGGAAAAAGCAAAAAATTTCAGAATTGCACCTTGCAATGTGGAGATATTACTGTTTGTGCATTTACAATATTCATTGATTTTTGCCATTGAAAAACATGTTTTTCATATACCAGAAATGTTTGAAGCTACTGACTGAATGAAAGGAGCTGGCATCTCACTCTCTTTGAATCTTCTTTATCATGCTAGGATTAACAGGAAAAAGCAAAAAATTTCAGAATTGCACCTTGCAATGTGGAGATATTACTGTTTGTGCATTTACAATATTCATTGATTTTTGCCATTGAAAAACATGTTTTTCATATACCAGAAATGTTTGAAGCTACTGACTGAATGAAAGGAGCTGGCATCTCACTCTCTTTGAATCTTCTTTATCATGCTAGGATTAACAGGAAAAAGCTAAAAATTTCAGAATTGCACCGTGCAATGTGGAGATATTACTGTTTGTGCATTTACAATATTCATTGATTTTTGCCATTGAAAAACATGTTTTTCATATACCAGAAATGTTTGAAGCTACTGACTGAATGAAAGGAGCTGGCATCTCACTCTCTTTGAATCTTCTTTATCATGCTAGGATTAGCAGGAAAAAGCAAAAAATTTCAGAATTGCACCTTGCAATGTGGAGATATTACTGTTTGTGCATTTACAATATTCATTGATTTTTGCCATTGAAAAACATGTTTTTCATATACCAGAAATGTTTGAAGCTACTGACTGAATGAAAGGAGCTGGCATCTCACTCTCTTTGAATCTTCTTTATCATGCTAGGATTAACAGGAAAAAGCTAAAAATTTCAGAATTGCACCGTGCAATGTGGAGATATTACTGTTTGTGCATTTACAATATTCATTGATTTTTGCCATTGAAAAACATGTTTTTCATATACCAGAAATGTTTGAAGCTACTGACTGAATGAAAGGAGCTGGCATCTCACTCTCTTTGAATCTTCTTTATCATGCTAGGATTAGCAGGAAAAAGCAAAAAATTTCAGAATTGCACCTTGCAATGTGGAGATATTACTGTTTGTGCATTTACAATATTCATTGATTTTTGCCATTGAAAAACATGTTTTTCATATACCAGAAATGTTTGAAGCTACTGACTGAATGAAAGGAGCTGGCATCTCACTCTCTTTGAATCTTCTTTATCATGCTAGGATTAACAGGAAAAAGCTAAAAATTTCAGAATTGCACCGTGCAATGTGGAGATATTACTGTTTGTGCATTTACAATATTCATTGATTTTTGCCATTGAAAAACATGTTTTTCATATACCAGAAATGTTTGAAGCTACTGACTGAATGAAAGGAGCTGGCATCTCACTCTCTTTGAATCTTCTTTATCATGCTAGGATTAGCAGGAAAAAGCAAAAAATTTCAGAATTGCACCTTGCAATGTGGAGATATTACTGTTTGTGCATTTACAATATTCATTGATTTTTGCCATTGAAAAACATGTTTTTCATATACCAGAAATGTTTGAAGCTACTGACTGAATGAAAGGAGCTGGCATCTCACTCTCTTTGAATCTTCTTTATCATGCTAGGATTAACAGGAAAAAGCAAAAATTTCAGATTTGCACCTTGCAATGTGGAGATATTACTGTTTGTGCATTTACAATATTCATTGATTTTTGCCATTGAAAAACATGTTTTTCATATACCAGAAATGTTTGAAGCTACTGACTGAATGAAAGGAGCTGGCATCTCACTCTCTTTGAATCTTCTTTATCATGCTAGGATTAACAGGAAAAAGCTAAAAATTTCAGAATTGCACCGTGCAATGTGGAGATATTACTGTTTGTGCATTTACAATATTCATTGATTTTTGCCATTGAAAAACATGTTTTTCATATACCAGAAATGTTTGAAGCTACTGACTGAATGAAAGGAGCTGGCATCTCACTCTCTTTGAATCTTCTTTATCATGCTAGGATTAGCAGGAAAAAGCAAAAAATTTCAGAATTGCACCTTGCAATGTGGAGATATTACTGTTTGTGCATTTACAATATTCATTGATTTTTGCCATTGAAAAACATGTTTTTCATATACCAGAAATGTTTGAAGCTACTGACTGAATGAAAGGAGCTGGCATCTCACTCTCTTTGAATCTTCTTTATCATGCTAGGATTAACAGGAAAAAGCTAAAAATTTCAGAATTGCACCGTGCAATGTGGAGATATTACTGTTTGTTCATTTACAATATTCATTGATTTTTGCCATTGAAAAACATGTTTTTCATATACCAGAAATGTTTGAAGCTACTGACTGAATGAAAGGAGCTGGCATCTCACTCTCTTTGAATCTTCTTTATCATGCTAGGATTAACAGGAAAAAGCTAAAAATTTCAGAATTGCACCGTGCAATGTGGAGATATTACTGTTTGTGCATTTACAATATTCATTGATTTTTGCCATTGAAAAACATGTTTTTCATATACCAGAAATGTTTGAAGCTACTGACTGAATGAAAGGAGCTGGCATCTCACTCTCTTTGAATCTTCTTTATCATGCTAGGATTAACAGGAAAAAGCTAAAAATTTCAGAATTGCACCGTGCAATGTGGAGATATTACTGTTTGTGCATTTACAATATTCATTGATTTTTGCCATTGAAAAACATGTTTTTCATATACCAGAAATGTTTGAAGCTACTGACTGAATGAAAGGAGCTGGCATCTCACTCTCTTTGAATCTTCTTTATCATGCTAGGATTAGCAGGAAAAAGCAAAAAATTTCAGAATTGCACCTTGCAATGTGGAGATATTACTGTTTGTGCATTTACAATATTCATTGATTTTTGCCATTGAAAAACATGTTTTTCATATACCAGAAATGTTTGAAGCTACTGACTGAATGAAAGGAGCTGGCATCTCACTCTCTTTGAATCTTCTTTATCATGCTAGGATTAACAGGAAAAAGCAAAAAATTTCAGAATTGCACCTTGCAATGTGGAGATATTACTGTTTGTGCATTTACAATATTCATTGATTTTTGCCATTGAAAAACATGTTTTTCATATACCAGAAATGTTTGAAGCTACTGACTGAATGAAAGGAGCTGGCATCTCACTCTCTTTGAATCTTCTTTATCATGCTAGGATTAACAGGAAAAAGCTAAAAATTTCAGAATTGCACCGTGCAATGTGGAGATATTACTGTTTGTGCATTTACAATATTCATTGATTTTTGCCATTGAAAAACATGTTTTTCATATACCAGAAATGTTTGAAGCTACTGACTGAATGAAAGGAGCTGGCATCTCACTCTCTTTGAATCTTCTTTATCATGCTAGGATTAACAGGAAAAAGCTAAAAATTTCAGAATTGCACCGTGCAATGTGGAGATATTACTGTTTGTGCATTTACAATATTCATTGATTTTTGCCATTGAAAAACATGTTTTTCATATACCAGAAATGTTTGAAGCTACTGACTGAATGAAAGGAGCTGGCATCTCACTCTCTTTGAATCTTCTTTATCATGCTAGGATTAGCAGGAAAAAGCAAAAAATTTCAGAATTGCACCTTGCAATGTGGAGATATTACTGTTTGTGCATTTACAATATTCATTGATTTTTGCCATTGAAAAACATGTTTTTCATATACCAGAAATGTTTGAAGCTACTGACTGAATGAAAGGAGCTGGCATCTCACTCTCTTTGAATCTTCTTTATCATGCTAGGATTAACAGGAAAAAGCTAAAAATTTCAGAATTGCACCGTGCAATGTGGAGATATTACTGTTTGTGCATTTACAATATTCATTGATTTTTGCCATTGAAAAACATGTTTTTCATATACCAGAAATGTTTGAAGCTACTGACTGAATGAAAGGAGCTGGCATCTCACTCTCTTTGAATCTTCTTTATCATGCTAGGATTAACAGGAAAAAGCAAAAAATTTCAGAATTGCACCTTGCAATGTGGAGATATTACTGTTTGTGCATTTACAATATTCATTGATTTTTGCCATTGAAAAACATGTTTTTCATATACCAGAAATGTTTGAAGCTACTGACTGAATGAAAGGAGCTGGCATCTCACTCTCTTTGAATCTTCTTTATCATGCTAGGATTAGCAGGAAAAAGCAAAAAATTTCAGAATTGCACCTTGCAATGTGGAGATATTACTGTTTGTGCATTTACAATATTCATTGATTTTTGCCATTGAAAAACATGTTTTTCATATACCAGAAATGTTTGAAGCTACTGACTGAATGAAAGGAGCTGGCATCTCACTCTCTTTGAATCTTCTTTATCATGCTAGGATTAACAGGAAAAAGCAAAAAATTTCAGAATTGCACCTTGCAATGTGGAGATATTACTGTTTGTGCATTTACAATATTCATTGATTTTTGCCATTGAAAAACATGTTTTTCATATACCAGAAATGTTTGAAGCTACTGACTGAATGAAAGGAGCTGGCATCTCACCCTCTGAATCTTTATCATGCTAGGATTAACAGGAAAAAGCTAAAAATTTCAGAATTGCACCGTGCAATGTGGAGATATTACTGTTTGTGCATTTACAATATTCATTGATTTTTGCCATTGAAAAACATGTTTTTCATATACCAGAAATGTTTGAAGCTACTGACTGAATGAAAGGAGCTGGCATCTCACTCTCTTTGAATCTTCTTTATCATGCTAGGATTAACAGGAAAAAGCTAAAAATTTCAGAATTGCACAGTGCAATGTGGAGATATTACTGTTTGTGCATTTACAATATTCATTGATTTTTGCCATTGA
>NW_027371815.1:0-22539 GCF_046119375.1 Phyllobates terribilis
CGCAGGGCTATAATATCCAGGAAGCGTGAGCCGCAGGGCTATAATATCCAGGGAGCGTGAGCCGCAGGGTTATAATATCCAGGAAGCGTGAGCCGCAGCATTATAATATCCAGGGAGCATGAGCCGCAGGGCTATAATATCCAGGAAGCGTGAGCCGCAGGGCTATAATATCCAGGGAGCATGAGCCGCAGGGCTATAATATCCAGGAAGCGTGAGCCGCAGGGCTATAATATCCAGGGAGCGTGAGCCGCAGGGTTATAATATCCAGGGAGCGTGATCCACAGCGTTATAATATCCAGGGAGCGAGAGCCGCAGGGCTATAATATCCAGGGAGCGTGAGCCGCAGCGTTATAATATCCAGGGAGCGAGAGCCGCAGGGCTATAATATCCAGGGAGCATGAGCCGCAGCGTTATAATATCCAGGGAGCATGAGCCGCAGCGTTATAATATCCAGGGAGCGAGAGCCGCAGGGCTATAATATCCAGGGAGCGTGAGCCGCAGGGCTATAATATCCAGGGAGCGTGAGCCGCAGGGCTATAATATCCAGGGAGCGTGAGCTGCAGGGCTATAATATCCAGGGAGCGTGAGCCGCAGAGCTATAATATCCAGGGAGCGTGAGCCGCAGGGCTATAATATCCAGGGAGACTGAGCCGCAGGGCTATAATATCCAGGGAGCATGAGCCGCAGCGTTATAATATCCAGGAAGCGTGAGCCGCAGGGCTATAATATCCAGGGAGCGTGAGCCGCAGCGTTATAATATCCAGGGAGCGTGAGCCGCAGGGCTATAATATCCAGGGAGCGTGAGCCGCAGGGCTATAATATCCAGGGAGCGTGAGCCGCAGGGCTATAATATCCAGGGAGCGTGAGCCACAGGGCTATAATATCCAGGGAGCGTGAGCCACAGCGTTATAATATCCAGGGAGCGTGAGCCGCAGGGCTATAATATCCAGGGAGCGTGAGCCGCAGGGCTATAATATCCAGGGAGCGTGAGCCGCAGGGCTATAATATCCAGGAAGCGTGAGCCGCAGCGTTATAATATCCAGGGAGCGTGAGCCGCAGGGCTATAATATCCAGGGAGCGTGAGCCGCAGCGTTATAATATCCAGGGAGCGTGAGCCGCAGCGTTATAATATCCAGGGAGCGTGAGCCGCAGCGTTATAATATCCAGGGAGCGTGAGCCGCAGCGTTATAATATCCAGGGAGCGTGAGCCACAGCGTTATAATATCCAGGGAGCGTGAGCCACAGCGTTATAATATCCAGGGAGCGTGAGCCGCAGCGTTATAATATCCAGGGAGCGTGAGCCGCAGGGCTATAATATCCAGGGAGCGTGAGCCGCAGGGCTATAATATCCAGGGAGCGTGAGCCGCAGGGCTATAATATCCAGGGAGCGTGAGCCACAGCGTTATAATATCCAGGGAGCGTGAGCCGCAGGGCTATAATATCCAGGGAGCGTGAGCCGCAGGGCTATAATATCCAGGGAGCGTGAGCCGCAGGGCTATAATATCCAGGAAGCGTGAGCCGCAGCGTTATAATATCCAGGGAGCGTGAGCCGCAGGGCTATAATATCCAGGGAGCGTGAGCCGCAGCGTTATAATATCCAGGGAGCGTGAGCCGCAGCGTTATAATATCCAGGGAGCGTGAGCCGCAGCGTTATAATATCCAGGGAGCGTGAGCCGCAGCGTTATAATATCCAGGGAGCGTGAGCCACAGCGTTATAATATCCAGGGAGCGTGAGCCACAGCGTTATAATATCCAGGGAGCGTGAGCCGCAGCGTTATAATATCCAGGGAGCGTGAGCCGCAGCGTTATAATATCCAGGGAGCGTGAGCCGCAGCGTTATAATATCCAGGGAGCGTGAGCCGCAGGGCTATAATATCCAGGGAGCGAGAGCCGCAGCGTTATAATGTCTGGGTACTGTCCGCTGAGCTGCTGTATCTAAGTCTGTTGAGCGTGCCGCTGAGCCACTCCCTCTGATCCGGTCGTATGTAACATGTTTCTATGCGTGGTGCAATGGTGATGTGTTTTCCAGGGCAGGTGTAATGGTGGAGACCTGATCCGGAGCACAGGGGCAGCACAGGAGGAGTCACGGACCTGCGCTGATACAATCTCTGTCTGTGCTTCTGATCTGCAGGGTAACGAGCCGCCGTTCCAGCGCCTCATGTGACTGCCAGTGTCAGAGATGCGACAGGATCTGTCTCTCTTCCTATTGTCCTTATTCCTTCTGGAGGACGTCTCGGCCGGGAGCTGCCCGGACAACTGCAAATGTGAGAAGGAGCCGAGTCACAGCGTCACCTGCAGGAACCGCTTCACCGTGCCTCAGCTGCCGCGCAACACTGAGATCCTGTAAGTACCTGACCGCTAACATAGTCCATAGATCGTAAAGTCCGGCCAGAACTTCTCAGACTGACACCACTTTGGCTTTTCACAATGTCACTGCTCCAGTTTTTATATTTCTAGATTAGAGAGTTAACAGATGATTCACAATAAATTGCAGTCATTCATCGCCATGAAAATGAACATATTCACAAAAAAACACTTCACTGAACTTCATCCCTGCCACAAGGTGACCAGCTTACATCATGCTAATGATCTCTTCCTTAGCTCAGGAGAAAGAGTTAACAAGGACAAGGAAGCCGATGTGACTCTGTCGTGCTGTTTGGATTATAAGAGGAACCTGGTGGCTTTACACCAGCGCTGGTGCTTAAAATCATTGTCTTCTTGTGTTGACCTCAGACACAAAATGAGCACTCATCATTGCTTCGCATCAAAAGGCCTTTACAGGCAAGGACATTGCTACCTGTAAGATTGCCCCTCAATCAACCATTTACCAAATAATCAAGAAGTTCAAAGAGAGCGGTTCAATTGCAATAAAGAAGACTTAAAGGCGCCCAAGAAAGTCCAGTAAGTGCCAGGACCGTCTCTTAACAACATTCAGCTGCGGGATCGGTTTAGCCCCAGTGCAGAGCTTGCTCTAAAATGGAAGCAGGCTGGTGTCAGTGCATCTGCACACTGTGAGGTTAAGGTTTTTAGAGGCTGCCTGGTGTGAAGAAAGGCAGCAAAAAGAATAAGGGGCAGGAGTGTGGCGAATAAGGGGCAGGAGTGTGGAGACTAAGGGGCAGAAATGTGGAGACTAAGGGGCAGAAGTGTGGAGAATAATGGGCAGGAGTGTGGAGAATGTGGGGCAGGAGTGAGTAGAATAAGGGGCAGAAGAGTGGAGAATAGTAATAATTTGCTCCCGAAAGTTGGCAGTGTTTACAAAAGATATACAAGATATTATAAAAGAGACAATTTACATATATGCATAAAACAGTTATTAAAATAAAAGGGGTAAATAATAGCAAAACCTGCGCCACGAGGTGATGGTCTCAGATTCTGTGGGGCGGACGGCTCCCCAGAAATTAGGTGTGATTCCTCCACGCAGCGAGGAGTGCTTGCGTCTTGACGTCCATGGGTTGGAATGAGCCAAAGATGGACGTTCTGGGTTTTTAGTAAAGAGTCAAAACACTAGGACTCACCCCTGTTGTTTACCTCACACGGGGGCTCGGTTTTGTGAACCCACCCAGCTGCACAAGACATAAAAATCCTTCATTTTTCATATCTTTGCATGGGGGTGCCCACATCCAAGATAGATACATCATGTTTGCCGTCACCAATATTCACGACGATTGATATCAAATATGATATTTCTATGATGTTCAGAAGCTCAGAACCCATTTCCTCGGTTTCTGGTGGTTTCCCAGTTATGAAAGATACACCATCATAACTGAAAAAAAGGTGAACATCCCAAAAATGTGGTCCATGTGTTTGTGACAGTCATGTGCATTATTAAACTCGACATTAAAAGTTTGTACAGTTACACAATAGGGCTTTGGAGGGGAAATCCAGTGTAGACCAGTATGCTTGCTCTTGGCTGAAGTTTATGGCGGTTATAAAAATTCCTTGTTTGGGGGAAGCAAGAGTTGAGTTCTATGGAGGTCCCTTCCAAATTAACAGGGGGCGGAGATTTAAGACATCTCTGGCTGTCCTTTCAACATGTTTAAAACTAGGACAAAAATACATTTTGCCTGATAGGGGGGCAGACTTTTAGAGAATAAGGGGCATTAGTGTGGAGAATAAGGGGCATTAGTGTGGAGAATAAGGGGCATTAGTGTGGAGAATAAGGGGCAGAAGTGTGAAGAATAAGGGGGCAGAAGTGTGAAGAATAAGGGGGCAGAAGTGTGAAGAATAGGGGGGCAGGAGTGTGGAGAATGCGGGGCAGGAGTGTGGAGAATGCGGGGCAGGAGTGTGGAGAATGCGGGGCAGGAGTGTGGAGAATGCGGGGCAGGAGTGTGGAGAATGCGGGGGCAGAAGTGTGGAAAATAGGGGGGCAGAAGTGTGGAGAATAGGGGGGCAGAAGTGTAGAGAATAAGGGGCAGGAGTGTGGTTGTCAGGCAAAATATATTTTTTGTCCTAGTTTTAAAAATGTTAAAAGGACAGCCAGAGATGTCTTAAATCTCCACCCCCTGTTCACTCGGAACGGACCTCCATAGAAATTTACTCTTGCTTCCCCCAAACAAGGAATTTTTATAACCGCCATAAACCTCAGCCAAAAGCAAGCATACTGATCTACACTGGATTTCCCCTCCAAAGCCCTGTTGTATAACTGTACAAACTTTTAATGTCGAGTTTAATAACGCACATGACTGTCACAAACACATGGACCACATTTTTGGGATGCTCACCTTTTTCCAGTTATGATGGTGTATCTTTCATAACTGGGCCCCCCCATGCAAAGATATGAAAAATGAAGGATTTTTATGTCTTGTGCAGCTGGGTGGGTTCACAAAACCGAGCCCCCGTGTGAGGTAAACAACATGGGTGTGTCCTAGTGTTTTGACTCCTTACTAAAAACCAGAACGGCCATGTTGGCTCATTCCAACACCTAATTTCCGGGGAGCCGTCCCCCCCACAGAATCTGAGACCATCACCTCGTGGCGCAGGTTTTGCTATTACTTATCCCTTTTATTTTAATAACTGTTTTATGCATATATGTAAATTGTCTCCTTTATAATATCTTGTATCTCTTTTGTAAACACTGCCAACTTTTGGGAGTAAATTAGTATTATTTACCAGCTTCGTTCTTCTTGTCCTATGTCGAGCAAACACGTTCCTCACCCGCTAATTTCACGTTACGTAATGGGTACCCGATCCACCTGTTAAGAGATCGGTGGTGGCAGCATACGGTGTATTTATGTGATATTGTGGTTTGCGGGTGGCTGGATTGAGGTATATATACGTTCCTGGAAGGAACTGGTGGTATATATACGTCATGTCACATCACATGCCACAATAGTCGACATAAATGAGAGCAGCTGCGCCCTGTTGCTTATCCTCGGTCAATACCGTCTTTGACCAGCAGGATAAGGGGGCGCCAGAGGGCTGCAAAGTCTGACCAAGTTTTCCTGACAATTGATGGCAGCGGTGGGATCATAGGACTTTAGTGATCTGGTTTGAGCAATCATTCCTCTCACTTAAAACTTGCACGGTTCTTACCTGGATCCTGCACAAAAGTTTTGAAGATGGAACTCAGTGTTTATTAGATCTGAGACAATACTGTATGTGTAGCAGTTACCCCTACCCTTCTTCGTTTTTTATTTTCTATTTTTATTTTGGTGATCATGGTCGTAGTTGGGGAGCTCTGGTTCAGCCAGCAGAAAAAGGACACTCTTATTGGAATATGTATAACCAAAGGCATTGACCCCCTCGGCAAAAACAAAGAACAAATGGTTGCTGCACTGGCACAACTGGAGGCAGAGCAAGCCCTTCTCCAGACCTCAGCAGGGCCAGGGGTCAGCCGAGATATGGACAGTACTGCTGCAGGGGTCCCACCTGTAGATGCACGCCGCTTCAGCGACCAGGGCAGCGTGGACCCCTATCTGCAGATGGCTCTACAGCAACTTCCTGCAGAGGATCATGAAGGACGGCTGAAAGTCAATCAGCAGCACCAGGAGGCTGCCGAGCGGCGAGCGGAGGCCTAAGCCCAGCGAGAGGCCGAGAGAGCCCAGCGAGAGGCCGATCGAGAGGCCAAGAGAGCCCATCGAGAGGCCGAGAGAGCCCAGCGAGAGGCTACCGAGCGGTGAACGGGGGCCCAAGCTCAGAGGGCCCATGAACTGCAGATGGCCCAACTCGGGATCCCAGCATCCACCTCACGGAACTGTGAGACCGACAATGCGACCCTGTTTAAACCCCATCCAGAGCATTTTCCTGTGATGGAAAAGGACGGCGACCTCTACACCTTTCTGAGGGGTTTTGAAAAGACTTGCAGACAGTACCAGCTGCCTGTGGACCAGTGGGCCCGGTACTTAACTGCAGGGCTGCGAGGCAAAGCTCTGGGGGTGTTTGTGGCTCTTCCTCAGGGCCTAGATGGGAACTATGATGCCATTAAGCAGGCCCTAATTCAGAGGTTCCAACTGACTCCTGAGGTGTACCGTAAAAAGTTCCGGATACTCCAACGTGGACCGCACGACAGTTACAGCGATGTGGTGCATGGGCTCAGAACCAACTTCGAGCAGTGTATCCAAGGACTGTCAGCAACCACCTTTGAGCAGCTAAAGGACCTGATGGTGACAGACCAGTTCCTACATCTGTGTCCGACTGAGGTACGGCAGTTCGTGATGGATCGGGAGCCACCAGATGCCAATAAAGCAGCGCAGATAGCAGACACCTACGAGGCCAACCGGAGACAGGAGGTGCGGAAGCCGGTCGTCGCCAGCTGGAAAGGGGTAAGCCATCAACCACCATCCCTGCCTCTGCCAGCCGACCTTCCGGAGGCCTTTTTCCAGTTACCAATGCCCGGCCTGCATCTGATGCCCGCAGGTGTTATTTCTGCAACCAGACTGGTCATCTCAGCATCACTTGCCCAAAGAAGCAGAGGAAGAACCCCCCATCCAAGGCCCCAGGGCCTAGTGCTTCAGTTCTTTTAGTGGGTGGGCCGGTTGGGAGGGCCTGTGAAAACTTGCAGTCTGTCACTGTGGGGGACACTGTCACTGTAGGCCTCAAGGACTCGGGGGTCGAACGAACCCTCATCCGACCCGAATTGGTGTCCGCTGAAGAGCTTATTCCGGAAAAGACCCTGACTGTCACCGGGATTGGGGGCGTCCGATGCCCCTTGCCCATGGCCCGGGTTTTTATTGATTGGGGTGCGGGGAGTGGGGTGAAGGAAGTGGGACTATCTGAAAACCTACCTGCAAATGTTTTGTTGGGAACTGATTTGGGGAGGATGTTTGCTTATTATGTCCCTGACACCCCTCCCAGATCTGATACGGTCGGTAAGGTTAATGCTGATAATGTGAATGTCAAAGCTTTACCTGATGATGATGATGATGATGATGTATTTGAAGGTACAGGAGAACTCAGCCATGTCACTCTGCGGGGTGATGTTGCTGAGGATCCCCTAGCAGGTGCAAGTGTCAATGCTATGGGTAATGGGGAGAGGCACGGGGACTATGAAGCAGGTGGTGCTGTGCCAGCGACCAGTGTCACAACAGATGGTGACCTGGCTGATGGTAGCTGCCCCATACGTAGCACTGTGCCTGAGGTAATGGAGGATGATGGTGAAGTAGTATTCATAGCCGTGCAGGCTGATGGGACCGTGTTATTCCCCGGGACGACGGCCTATATAGCCACTGTTACCCGCAGTCAGAGTGTCCAGAACGCAAGTAACGCACTGCCTTCTGGAACCTCCTCGGACAGAGGAATAACGGAACCAGTTATGGACCCAGAGCCGGCCCAGAGTGTCCCAGTGAGGACGTGGCCTTAACCTCACTTCTGGCTTCCACTAGCCAGGAGTTTCAGGCAGCTCTGCACTCAGATGCTAGCCTGGAGACGTTAAGGAGCCTCGCTGAGAAACCCACCTCCGAGTCAGATAAGGAGAGGGTATTCTGGGACCAAGGGAGGTTGTACCGGGAGACAGTTCCCTGTACACCCCAACAGGAGTGGTTGAGGGAAAGACAGCTGGTCGTCCCCTACCAATTCAGTTATGAGTTGTTGCGGATCGCCCATGAGATTCCACTTGCTGGACACTTGGGAGTCAGTAAAACCAAGGCCCGGCTGTCTCACCACTTTTATTGGCCCAAAATGGGGATGGATGTGGTGAACTACTGTCGCTCCTGTACAACGTGTCAAAGAGTGGGAAAGTCAGGGCCAGCTCCCAAAGCCCCCCTGATCTCTTTGCCAGTGATAGAGGAGCCTTTCCAGAGGATTGCTGTGGACATTGTGGGACCACTGGCCATACCCAGCAGGTCTGGAAAACGTTTCATCCTTACTGTGGTGGACTATGCTACCCGGTATCCGGAGGCAGTAGCCCTGTCCTCAATTAGGGCGGATAAGGTGGCGGACGCCCTCTTGGCCATCTTTTCGCGAGTAGGCTTCCCCAGGGAGATGCTTACCGACCAGGAGACCCAGTTCATGTCACGCTTAATGGAGGCCCTATGTAAGAAAATGCAGGTGCAGCATTTGGTATCGAGCGCGTATGATCAACCACCTGCTCCAGGGACTGGAGAGGTACACCGTGGCGTACCTGGATGATATTGCCGTCTTCAGTCCCACCTGGGAGGATCACCTCGAGCATCTGCAGCAGGTGCTCAGGCACATTCACCAGGCGGGCTTGACCATCAAGCCAGGAAAGTGCCAGATGGGCATGAACGAGGTCCACTACCTGGGGCACCAGGTAGGTGGGGGTATTCTGAAGCCAGAGCCTGGGAAGGTGGACACTATTGTGTCCTGGCCCACCACCAGGACCAAGAAGCAAGTGCAGTCCTTCTTAGGCACCGCAGGGTACTACAGACGCTTTGTACAAGACTATAGTAGCCTTGCGAAGCCCTTGACAGGCCTCACCAAGAGGAGCCTACCCCATCCAGTCAAATGGACAGATGAATGCGAGGTGGCCTTTCGGGCTTTGAAAGCTGCCCTGAGCAGCTCCCCTGTGCTAAAGGCGGTCGACGGCACACGGCCATTCTTCCTACAGACCGACGCCAGTGAGTTTGGCCTCGGTGCTGTACTCAGCCAGGTCAACTCGGGGAACCAAGAACACCCCGTGTTGTACCTAAGTCGGAAACTGCTGCCGAGGGAAGTGGCCTATTCCACCATAGAGAAGGAGTGCCTGGCCATTGTATGGGCCCTGCACCGCTTACAGCCTTACTTGTACGGGCGCCCCTTCACTGTCGTGACTGACCACAACCCCCTGAGTTGGCTGCACACCATGTCCGGTGCCAACGGAAGGTTGTTACGCTGGAGCCTCACCCTCCAGCAGTACGACTTTACTGTTCAGCACCGCAAAGGCAGCGAGCATGGCAATGCCGATGGGTTGTCCTGATGAGGTGAGCCTCCAGAGATATGCCTGGAGGAGTACCAGAAGGTCCTACCTCCATAGCGCAGTCTAAAAGGGGGAGATGTCAGGCAAAATGTATTTTTTGTCCTAGTTTTAAAAATGTTGAAAGGACAGCCAGAGATATCTTAAATCTCCACCCCCTGTATACTCGGAAGGGACCTCCATAGAAATCTACTCTTGCTTCCCCCAAACAAGGAATTTTTATAACTGCCATAAACCTCAGCCAAAAGCAAGCATACTGGTCTATACTGTATTTCCCCTCCAAAGCCCTATTGTGTAACTGTACAAACTTTTAATGTCGAGTTTAATAACGCACATGACTGTCATAAACACATGGACCACATTTTTGGGATGCTCACCTTTTTTCAGTTATGATGGTGTATCTTTCATAACTGGGAAACCACCAGAAACCTAGGAAATGGGTTATGAGCTTCCTAACGTCATAGAAATGTCATATTTGATATCAATCTTCTTGAATATCGGTGACGGCAAACATGATGTATCCATCTTCGATGTGGGCCCAACCCCCCATACCAAGATATGGAAGATGAAGGATTTTTATGTCTTGTGCAGCTGGGTGGGTTCACAAAACTGAGCCCCCGTGTGAGGTAAACAACATGGGTGTGTCCTAGTGTTTTGCCTCCTTACTAAAAACCAGAACGGCCATCATGGCTCATTCCAACCCAAGGACGTCAGACGCAAGCACTCCTCGCTGCGTGGAGGAATCACACCTAATTTCCGGGGAGCCGTCCGCCCCACAGAATCTGAGACCATCACCTCGTGGCGCAGGTTTTGCTATTACTTATCCCTTTTATTTTAATAACTGTTTTATGCATATATGTAAATTGTCTCCTTTATAATATTTTGTATCTCTTTTGTAAACACTGCCAACTTTTGGGAGTAAATTAGTATTATTTACCAGCTTCGTTCTTCTTGTCCTATGTCGAGCAAACACGTTCCTCACCCACTAATTTCATGTTGCCTAACGGGTACCCGATCCACCTGTTAAGAGATCGGTGGTGGCAGCATACTGTGTATTTATGTGATATTGTGGATTGCGGGTGGCTGGATTAAGGTATATATACGTTCCTGGAAGGAACTGGTGGTATATATATGTCCTGTCACATCACGTGCCACAATAGTCGACATAAATGAGAGCAGCTGCGCCCTGTTGCTTATCCTCGGTCAATACCATGTTTGACCAGCAGGATAGGGAGGCGCCAGAGGGCTGCAAGGTCTGACCAAGTTTTCCTGACAGGGGCAGGAGTGTGGAGAATAAGATGCAGAAATGTGGAGGATAAGGGACAGGAGTGTGGTAAATAAGGGGCAGGAGTGTGGAGAATGTGGGGCAGGAGTGTGGAGAATGTGGGGGCAGAAGTGTGGAGAATAGGAGGGCAGAAGTGTGGAGGATACAAGGCAGGAGTGTGGAGAATAGGGGGCAGGAGTGTGGAGAATAAGGGGCAGAAGTGTGGAGAATAAGGGGCAGAAGTGTGGAGAATAAGGGGCAGTGGTGTGGAAAATGCGGGGCAGAAGTGTGGAGAATAAGGGGCAGTAGCGTGAAGAATAAGGGGCAGTAGCGTGGAGTATAAGGGGCAGAAGCGTGAAGAATAAGGGGCAGGAGTGTGGAGAATAAGGTGGCAGAAGTGTGGGGAGTAAGGGGGCAGAAGTGTGAAGAATAGGGGGACAGAAGTGTGAAGAATAAGGGGGCAGAAGTGTGAAGAATAGGGGGGCAGAAGTGTGAAGAATAGAGGGGCAGAAGTGTGGAGAATAAGGGGGAGGAGTGTGGAGAATAAGGAGCAGAAGTGTGGAGAATAAGGAGCAGAAGTGTGGCGAATAAGGAGCAGAAGTGTGGCGAATAAGGAGCAGAAGTGTGTAGAATAAGGAGCAGAAGTGTGGAGAATAAGGAGCAGAAGTGTGGAGAATGCGGGGCAGGAGTGTGGAGAATAGGGGGCAGAAGTGTGGAGAATAGGGGGCAGAAGTGTGAAGAATAGGGGGGCAGAAGTGTGGAGACTAGGGGGGAAGACGTGTGGAGAATAAGTGGCAGAAGTGTGGATAAGGGGCAGGAGTGTGATAAATAAGGGCAGAAGTGTGGAGAATAGGGTGGCAGAAGTGTGGAGAATAGGGTGACAGAAGTGTGGAGAATAAGGGGCAGGAGTGTGGAGAATAAGGGGCAGGAGTGTGGAGAATAAGGGGCAGAAGTGTGGAGAATAAGGGGCAGGAGTGTGGAGAATAAGGGGCAGGAGTGTGGAGAATAAGGGCATAGAAGTGTGGAGAATAAGGGGACAAGTGTGGAGAATAAGGGGACAGAAGTGTGGAGAATAAGGGGGCAGGAGTGTGGAGAATAAGGGGGCAGGAGTGTGGAGAATAAGGGGGCAGGAGTGTGGAGAATAAGGGGCAGAAGTGTTGAGAGTAAGTGGCAGAAGTGTGGAGAGTAAGGGGCAGGAGTGTGGAGAGTAAGGGGCAGGAGTGTGGAGAGTAAGGGGCAGGAGTGTGGAGAGTGAGGGTCAGAAGTGTGGAGAATAAGGGGCAGGAGTGTGGAGGATAAGGGGCAGGAGTGTGGAGGATAAGGGGCAGGAGTGTGGAGGATAAGGGGCAGGAGTGTGGAGGATAAGGGGCAGGAGTGTGGAGAATAAGGGGCAGGAGTGTGGAGAATAAGGGGCAGGAGTGTCAAGGATAAGGGGCAGAAGTTTGGAGGATAAGGGGCAGAAGTGTGGAGAATAAGGGGCAGAAGTGTGGAGAATAAGGGGCAGGAGTGTGGAGAATAAGGGGGCAGAAGTGTGGAGAATAAGGGGGCAGAAGAGTGGAGAATAAGGTGGCAGAAGTGTGTAGAATAGGGGGGCAGGCGTGTGGAGAATAAGGTGGCAGAAGTGTGTAGAATAGGGGGGCAGACGTGTGGAGAATAACGGGCAGAAGTGTGGAGGATAAGGGGCAGGAGTGTCGACAATAAGGGGCAGGAGTGTGGAGAATAGGGGGGGCAGAAGTGTGGAGAATAGGGGGGCAGAAGTGTGGAGAATAGGGGGGCAGAAGTGTGGAGAATAGGGGGGCAGAAGTGTGGAGAGTAGGGGGGCAGAAGTGTGGAGAATAGGGGGGCAGAAGTGTGGTGAATAAGGTGAATGGAGTGTGGAGAGTAAGGGGCAGAAGTGTGGAGAGTAAGGGGCAGAAGTGTGGAGAGTAAGGGGCAGAAATGTGGAGAGTGAGGGGCAGGAGTGTGGAGAGTGAGGGGCAGGAGTGTGGAGAGTGAGGGGCAGGAGTGTGGAGAGTGAGGGGCAGGAGTGTGGAGAGTGAGGGGCAGGAGTGTGGAGAGTGAGGGGCAGGAGTGTGGAGAGTGAGGGGCAGGAATGAGTAGGATAAGGGGCCGGAGTGTGGAGGATAAGGGGCCGGAGTGTGGAGAATAAGGGGCCGGAGTGTGGAGGATAAGGGGCCGGAGTGTGGAGGATAAGGGGCCTTAGTGTGGAGGATAAGGGGCCTTAGTGTGGAGGATAAGGGGCCTTAGTGTGGAGGATAAGGGTGAGGAGTGTGGAGAATAAGGCTGAGGAGTGTGGAGAATAAGGGTGAGGAGTGTGGAGAATAAGGGTGAGGAGTGTGGAGAATAAGGGTGAGGAGTGTGGAGAATAAGGGTGAGGAGTGTGGAGAATAAGGGGCAGGAGTGTGGAGAATAAGGGGCAGCGCTGGGAATATTGAGGTGTCACAGAAACTTCATGAATTTGTCAATAAAATGTAACAATGTGCGGAATGTTTATAATTGTCCGCCAGTAACCATAGAAACAGCGACTAAAAGAACGAAAACAGTGAAGCAGTGAAATATGTGAAAATCAAAATGTATGTCAGTCTGAAAACTTATGGACACGACTGTATAAGATCTAACCTGTCACAATGTATCAGTACTCCCGTCATCACTGAACCCAAAAATGTACAATTTAATCTCACACACGACATCACTCCCATCATTCATGTCCCCAGAAGCTCATAATCTAGTTTTCCTATCACCCCCATCATCCCTATCACAATGACTTTGCAGTACAAGAGTAGATGGAGGATATATTGTACGTATAGAAATGTGTGCAGTGGCTCTGGTGTCTGCCGTGTCTCAGGGATTGCTGGCATTTCTCTGCACCGTCAGCAATTAGTCGCCCTTGGCTTCATCAGGCTCCGCCGAAGAGCGGGAATTTACTGTATGGACTCACGTAAGAAAACTGATCTGCCCCTCCACTGATCTTCTCTCCTCTGATCTGCTCCACTGCTGATCTGCCCCTACGCTGATCTGCTCCACCGCTGATCTGCCCCTCCGCTGATCTGCCCCTCCGCTGATCTGCCCCTCCGCTGATCAGCTCCACCGCTGATCTGCCCCTCCGCTGATCAGCTCCACCGCTGATCTGCCCCTCCGCTGATCTGCCCCTCCGCTGATCAGCTCCACCGCTGATCTGCCCCTCCGCTGATCAGCTCCACCGCTGATCTGCCCCTCCGCTGATCTGCTAATCCGCTGATCTGCCCCTCCGCTGATCTACAGCTCCGCTGATCTGCCCCTCCTCTGATCTTTCCCTCCGCTGATCTGCTCCTCAGCTGATCTGCACTTCCAGTCTTCTGCCCCTCCGCTGATCTGCTCCTCCGCTGATCTGCCCCTCCACTGATGCCCCTCTGCTGATGCCCCTCCGCTGATCTGCTCCACCACTGATCTGCCCCTCCGCTGATCTGCCCTTCCACTGATCTACCCCTCCGCTGATCTGTTCCTCCACTGATCTGCCCCTCCGCTGATGCCCCTCTGCTGATCTGCCCCTCCGCTGATCTGCCCTTCCGCTGATCTGCCCTTCCGCTGATCTGCCCCTCCGCTGATCTGCCCCTCCGCTGATCTGCTCCTCCACTGATCTGCCCCTCCGCTGATGCCCCTCTTCTGTTCTGCCCCTCTGCTGATCTGCTCCTCCGTTGATCTGCTCCTCCGCTGATCTGCCCTTCCGCTGATCTGCCCCTCCGCTGATCTGCTCCTCCGCTGATACCCATCCGCTAATCTGCTCCACCGCTGATCTGCTCCTCCGCTGATCGGCCCCTCCTCTGATCTGCTCCTCCGCTGATCTGCCCCTCCGCTGATCTACTCCTCCGCTGATGCCCCTCCGCTGATCTGCCCCTCCGCTGATCTGCTCCTCTGCTGATCTGCCCCTCCACTGATCTGCACCTTCACTGATCTGCCCCTCCGCTGATGCCGCTCTTTTGATCTGCCCCTCCGCTGATCTGATCCTCCACTGATCTGTCCCTCCATTGATCTGCTCCTCCGCTGATCTGCCATTCCGCTGATCGGCCCCTCTGCTGATCGGCCCCTCCGCTGATCTGCCCCATCCCTGATCTGCCCCTCTGCTAATCTGCACCTCCACTAATCTGCCCCTCTGCTGATTTGCCCCATCGCTGTTCTGCACCTCCGCTGATCTGCCCCACCGCTGATCTGCAGAAGTGTGGAGAATGAGGGGGCAGAAGTGTGGCGAATAAGGGTCAGGAGTGTGGCGAATAAGGGTCAGGAGTGTGGCGAATAAGGGTCAGGAGTGTGGCGAATAAGGGTCAGAAGTGTGGCGAATAAGGGTCAGGAGTGTGGCGAATAAGGGTCAGGAGTGTGGCGAATAAGGTGGCAGAAGTGTGGAGAATAAGGGTCAGGAGTGTGGAGAATAAGGGTCAGGAGTGTGGAGAATAAGGGTCAGGAGTGTGGAGAATAAGGGTCAGGAGTGTGGAGAATAAGGTGGCAGAAGTGTGGAGAATAAGGTGGCAGAAGTGTGGAGAATAAGGTGGCAGAAGTGTGGAGAATAAGGGTCAGGAGTGTGGAGAATGCGGGGCAGGAGTGTGGAGAATGCGGGGCAGGAGTGTGGAGAATGCGGGGCAGGAGTGTGGAGAATGCGGGGCCGGAGTGTGGAGAATGCGGGGCCGGAGAGTGGAGAATGCGGGGCAGGAGTGTGGAGAATGCGGGGCAGGAGTGTGGAGAATGCGGGGCCGGAGTGTGGAGAATGCGGGGCCGGAGTGTGGAGAATGCGGGGCCGGAGTGTGGAGAATGCGGGGCCGGAGCGTGGAGAATGCGGGGCCGGAGCGTGGAGAATGCGGGGCCGGAGCGTGGAGAATGGGGGGCCGGAGCGTGGAGAATGCGGGGCCGGAGTGTGGAGAATGCGGGGCCGGAGTGTGGCGAATGCGGGGCAGGAGTGTGGCGAATGCGGGGCAGGAGTGTGGCGAATGCGGGGCAGGAGTGTGGCGAATAAGGCGCAGACGTGTGGAGAATAAGGGGCAGGAGTTTGTATAATAAGGGGCTGAAGTGTGGTGGATAAGGGGAAGGAGTGTGGAGAATAGAGGGGCAGAAGTGTGGAGAATAGAGGGGCAGAAGGGTGGAGAATAGGGGGGCAGAAGTGTGGAGAATAGAGGGGCAGAAGAGTGGAGGATACGAGGCAGAAGTGTGGAGAATAGGGGGACAGGAGTGTGGAGAATAAGGGGCAGGAGTGTGGAGAATAGGGGGACAGGAGTGTGGAGAATAGGGGGACAGGAGTGTGGAGAATAGGGGGACAGGAGTGTGGAGAATAGGGGGACAGGAGTGTGGAGAATAAGAGGCAGAAGTATGGAGAATAAGGGGCAGAAGTGTGGAGAATAAGGTGGCAGAAGTGTGGAGAATAAGGTGGCAGAAGTGTGGAGAATAAGGGTCAGGAGTGTGGAGAATAAGGGTCAGGAGTGTGGAGAATAAGGGTCAGGAGTGTGGAGAATAAGGGTAAGGAGTGTGGAGAATAAGGGTCAGGAGTGTGGAGAATAAGGGTCAGGAGTGTGGAGAATAAGGGGCAGAAGTGTGGAGAATAAGGTGGCAGAAGTGTGGAGAATAAGGTGGCAGAAGTGTGGAGAATAAGGGTCAGGAGTGTGGAGAATAAGGGTCAGGAGTGTGGAGAATAAGGGTCAGGAGTGTGGAGAATAAGGGCCAGGAGTGTGGAGAATAAGGGTAAGGAGTGTGGAGAATAAGGGTCAGGAGTGTGAAGAATAAGGGTCAGGAGTGTGTAGAATAAGGGTCAGGAGTGTGTAGAATAAGGGGCAGGAGTGTGGAGAATGCGGGGCAGGAGTGTGGAGAATGCGGGGCAGGAGTGTGGAGAATGCGGGGCAGGAGTGTGGAGAATGCGGGGCAGGAGTGTGGAGAATGCGGGGCAGAAGTGTGGCGAATAAGGGGCAGAAGTGTGGAGAATAAGGGGCAGGAGTGTGGAGAATAAGGGGCAGGAGTGTGGTGAATAAGGGGCAGGTGTTTGTATAATAAGGGGCAGAAGTGTGGTGGATAAGGGGAAGGAGTGTGGTAAATAAAGGGCAGGAGTGTGGTAAATAAAGGGCAGGAGTGTGGCGAATGCGGGGCAGGAGTGTGGCGAATGCGGGGCAGGAGTGTGGCGAATGCGGGGCAGGAGTGTGGCGAATGCGGGGCAGGAGTGCGGCGAATGCGGGGCAGGAGTGTGGCGAATAAGGTGCAGACGTGTGGAGAATAAGGGGCAGACGTGTGGAGAATAAGGGGCAGGAGTGTGGTGAATAAGGGGCAGGTGTTTGTATAATAAGGGGCTGAAGTGTGGTGGATAAGGGGAAGGAGTGTGGAGAATAAGGGGCAGAAGTGTGGAGAATAGAGGGGCAGAAGTGTGGAGAATAGAGGGGCAGAAGAGTGTAGGATACGAGGCAGAAGTGTGGAGAATAGGGGGACAGGAGTGTGGAGAATAAGGGGCAGGAGTGTGGAGAATAAGGGGCAGAAGTGTGGAGAATAAGGGGCAGGAGTGTGGAGAATAAGGGACAGGAGTGTGGAGAATAGGGGGACAGGAGTGTGGAGAATAGGGGGACAGGAGTGTGGAGAATAAGGGGCAGGAGTGTGGAGAATAAGGGGCAGGAGTGTGGAGAATAGGGGGGCAGGAGTGTGGAGAATTGAGGGGCAGGAGTGTGGAGAATAAGGGTCAGGTGTGTGGAGAATTGAGGGGCAGGAGTGTGGAGAATAGGGGGACAGGAGTGTGGAGAATAAGGGTGAGGAGTGTGGAGAATAGGGGGACAGGAGTGTGGAGAATAAGGGGCCGGAGTGTGGAGAATAAGGGGCCGGAGTGTGGAGAATAAGGGGCAGAAGTGTGGAGAATAGGGGGACAGGAGTGTGGAGAATAGGGGGGCAGGAGTGTGGAGAATAGGGGGGCAGGAGTGTGGAGAATAGGGGGACAGGAGTGTGGAGAATAAGGGGCAGGAGTGTGGAGAATAAGGGGCAGGAGTGTGGAGAATAGGGGGACAGGAGTGTGGAGAATTGAGGGGCAGGAGTGTGGAGAATAAGGGTCAGGAGTGTGGAGAATTGAGGGGCAGGAGTGTGGAGAATAGGGGGACAGGAGTGTGGAGAATAAGGGTGAGGAGTGTGGAGAATAGGGGGACAGGAGTGTGGAGAATAGGGGTACAGGAGTGTGGAGAATAGGGGGACAGGAGTGTGGAGAATAGGGGGACAGGAGTGTGGAGAATAAGGGGCAGGAGTGTGGAGAATAAGGGTCAGGAGTGTGGAGAATAGGGGGACAGGAGTGTGGAGAATTGAGGGGCAGGAGTGTGGAGAATAAGGGTCAGGAGTGTGGAGAATTGAGGGGCAGGAGTGTGGAGAATAGGGGGACAGGAGTGTGGAGAATAAGGGTGAGGAGTGTGGAGAATAGGGGGACAGGAGTGTGGAGAATAAGGGGCCGGAGTGTGGAGAATAAGGGGCCGGAGTGTGGAGAATAAGGGGCAGAAGTGTGGAGAATAGGGGGACAGGAGTGTGGAGAATAGGGGGCAGGAGTGTGGAGAATAGGGGGGCAGGAGTGTGGAGAATAGGGGGGCAGGAGTGTGGAGAATAGGGGGACAGGAGTGTGGAGAATAAGGGGCAGCGCTGGGAATATTGAGGTGTCACAGAAACTTCATGAATTTGTCAATAAAATGTAACAATGTGCGGAATGTTTATAATTGTCCGCCAGTAACCATAGAAACAGCGACTAAAAGAACGAAAACAGTGAAGCAGTGAAATATGTGAAAATCAAAATGTATGTCAGTCTGAAAACTTATGGACACGACTGTATAAGATCTAACCTGTCACAATGTATCAGTACTCCCGTCATCACTGAACCCAAAAATGTACAATTTAATCTCACACACGACATCACTCCCATCATTCATGTCCCCAGAAGCTCATAATCTAGTTTTCCTATCACCCCCATCATCCCTATCACAATGACTTTGCAGTACAAGAGTAGATAGAGGATATATTGTACGTATAGAAATGTGTGCAGTGGCTCTGGTGTCTGCCGTGTCTCAGGGATTGCTTGCATTTCTCTGCAGCGTCAGCAATTTGTCGCCCTTGGATTCATCAGGCTCCGCCGAAGAGCGGGAATTTACTGTATGGACTCACGTAAAAAAAATGATCTGCCCCTTCGCTGATCTGCCCCTCCGCTGATCTGCCCCTCCGCTGATCTGCCCCTCCGCTGATCTGCCCCTCCGCTGATCTGCCCCTCCGCTGATCTGTCCCTCTGCTGATCTGCTCCACCGCTGATCTGCCCCTCCACTGATCTTCTCTCCGCTGATCTGCCGATCTGCTCCACCGCTGATCTGCTCCTCCGCTGATCTGCCCTCTGCTGATCTGCCCCACCGCTGATCTGCCCCTCCTCTTATCGGCCCTAATGCTGATCTGCCTCTCCGCTGATCTGCACCTCCGCTGATCTGATCCTCCGCTGATGCCCCTCTGCTGATCTGATCCTCCACTGATCTGCCCCTCTGCTGATCTGATCCTCCGCTGATCTGCCCCTCCGCTGATACCCCTCCGCTGATCTGCTCCACCGCTAATCTCCCCCTCCGCTGCTCTGCTCCTCTACTGATCTGCCCCTCCGCTGATCTACTCCTCCGCTGGTGTCCCTCCGCTGATCTGCCCCTCCGCTGATCTGCCCCTCCGCTGATCTGCCCCTCTGCTGATCTGCCCCTCTGCTGATCTACTCCTCTGCTGATCTGCCCCTCCACTGATGCCCCTCTGCTGATCTGCACCTCCGCTGATCTGCACCTCCGCTGATCTGCCCCTCCGCTGATCTGCCCCTCCGCTGATTTGCCCCACCGCTGATTTGCCCCACCGCTGATCTGCACCTCCGCTGTTCTGCTCCACCACTGATCTGTCCCACCGCTGATCTGAAGAAGTGTGGAGAATGAGGGGGCAGAAGTGTGGGGAATAAGGGGGCAGAAGTGTGAAGAATAGAGGAGCAGAAGTGCGGAGAATAGGGGGGCAGACGTGTGGAGAATTAGGGGCAGGAGTGTGGAGAATAAGGGGCAGGAGGGTGGAGAATAAGGGGCAGAAGTGTGGAGAATAAGGAGCAAGAGTGTGGAGAATAAGGGGCAGGAGGGTGGAGGATAAGGGGCAGAAGTGTGGAGGATAAGGGGCAGAAGTGTGGAGGATAAGGGGCTGGAGTGTGGAGAATAAGGGGCAGAAGTGTGGAGAATAAGGGGCAGGAGTGTGGGGAATAAGGGGCAGGAGTGTGGGGAATAAGGGGCAGGAGTGTGGAGAATAAGGGGCAGGAGTGTGGGGAATAAGGGGCAGGAGTGTGGAGGAATAAGGGGCAGGAGTGCGGAAAATAAAGTGCAGGAGTGTGGAGAATAAGGGGCAGGAGTGTGGAGAATAAGGGGCAGCGCTGGGAATATTGAGGTGTCACAGAAACTTCATGAATTTGTCAATAAAATGTAACAATGTGCGGAATGTTTATAATTGTCCGCCAGTAACCATAGAAACAGCGACTAAAAGAACGAAAACAGTGAAGCAGTGAAATATGTGAAAATCAAAATGTATGTCAGTCTGAAAACTTATGGACACGACTGTATAAGATCTAACCTGTCACAATGTATCAGTACTCCCGTCATCACTGAACCCAAAAATGTACAATTTAATCTCACACACGACATCACTCCCATCATTCATGTCCCCAGAAGCTCATAATCTAGTTTTCCTATCACCCCCATCATCCCTATCACAATGACTTTGCAGTACAAGAGTAGATAGAGGATATATTGTACGTATAGAAATGTGTGCAGTGGCTCTGGTGTCTGCCGTGTCTCAGGGATTGCTGGCATTTCTCTGCACCGTCAGCAATTAGTCGCTCTTGGCTTCATCAGGCTCCGCCGAAGAGCGGGAATTTACTGTATGGACTCACGTAAGAAAACTGATCTGCCCCTCCACTGATCTTCTCTCCTCTGATCTGCTCCACTGCTGATCTGCCCCTCCGCTGATCTGCCCCTCCGCTGATCTGCCCCTCCGCTGATCAGCTCCACCGCTGATCTGCCCCTCCGCTGATCAGCTCCACCGCTGATCTGCCCCTCCGCTGATCAGCTCCACCGCTGATCTGCCCCTCCGCTGATCTGCTAATCCGCTGATCTGCCCCTCCGCTGATCTACAGCTCCGCTGATCTGCCCCTCCTCTGATCTTTCCCTCCGCTGATCTGCTCCTCAGCTGATCTGCACTTCCAGTCTTCTGCCCCTCCGCTGATCTGCTCCTCCGCTGATCTGCCCCTCCACTGATGCCCCTCTGCTGATGCCCCTCCGCTGATCTGCTCCACCACTGATCTGCCCCTCCGCTGATCTGCCCTTCCACTGATCTACCCCTCCGCTGATCTGTTCCTCCACTGATCTGCCCCTCCGCTGATGCCCCTCTGCTGATCTGCCCCTCCGCTGATCTGCCCTTCCGCTGATCTGCCCCTCCGCTGATCTGCCCCTCTGCTGATCTGCTCCTCCACTGATCTGCCCCTCCGCTGATGCCCCTCTTCTGTTCTGCCCCTCTGCTGATCTGCTCCTCCGTTGATCTGCTCCTCCGCTGATCTGCCCTTCCGCTGATCTGCCCCTCCGCTGATCTGCTCCTCCGCTGATACCCATCCGCTAATCTGCTCCACCGCTGATCTGCTCCTCCGCTGATCGGCCCCTCCTCTGATCTGCTCCTCCGCTGATCTGCCCCTCCGCTGATCTACTCCTCCGCTGATGCCCCTCCGCTGATCTGCCCCTCCGCTGATCTGCTCCTCTGCTGATCTGCCCCTCCACTGATCTGCACCTTCACTGATCTGCCCCTCCGCTGATGCCGCTCTTTTGATCTGCCCCTCCGCTGATCTGATCCTCCACTGATCTGTCCCTCCATTGATCTGCTCCTCCGCTGATCTGCCATTCCGCTGATCGGCCCCTCTGCTGATCGGCCCCTCCGCTGATCTGCCCCATCCCTGATCTGCCCCTCTGCTAATCTGCACCTCCACTAATCTGCCCCTCCGCTGATTTGCCCCACCGCTGTTCTGCACCTCCGCTGATCTGCCCCACCGCTGATCTGCAGAAGTGTGGAGAATGAGGGGGCAGAAGTGTGGCGAATAAGGGTCAGGAGTGTGGCGAATAAGGGTCAGGAGTGTGGCGAATAAGGGTCAGGAGTGTGGCGAATAAGGGTCAGGAGTGTGGCGAATAAGGGTCAGGAGTGTGGCGAATAAGGTGGCAGAAGTGTGGAGAATAAGGGTCAGGAGTGTGGAGAATAAGGGTCAGGAGTGTGGAGAATAAGGGTCAGGAGTGTGGAGAATAAGGGTCAGGAGTGTGGAGAATAAGGTGGCAGAAGTGTGGAGAATAAGGTGGCAGAAGTGTGGAGAATAAGGTGGCAGAAGTGTGGAGAATAAGGGGCAGGAGTGTGGAGAATGCGGGGCAGGAGTGTGGAGAATGCGGGGCAGGAGTGTGGAGAATGCGGGGCAGGAGTGTGGAGAATGCGGGGCCGGAGTGTGGAGAATGCGGGGCCGGAGTGTGGAGAATGCGGGGCAGGAGTGTGGAGAATGGCGGGGCAGGAGTGTGGAGAATGCGGGCAGGAGTGTGGAGAATGCGGGGCCGGAGTGTGGAGAATGCGGGGCCGGAGTGTGGAGAATGCGGGGCCGGAGTGTGGAGAATGCGGGGCTGGAGTGTGGCGAATGCGGGGCCGGAGTGTGGAGAATGCGGGGCCGGAGCGTGGAGAATGCGGGGCCGGAGCGTGGAGAATGCGGGGCCGGAGCGTGGAGAATGCGGGGCCGGAGCGTGGAGAATGCGGGGCCGGAGTGTGACGAATGCGGGGCAGGAGTGTGGCGAATGCGGGGCAGGAGTGTGGCGAATGCGGGGCAGGAGTGTGGCGAATGCTGGGCAGGAGTGTGGCGAATAAGGCGCAGACGTGTGGAGAATAAGGGGCAGGAGTT
>NW_027371816.1:0-22526 GCF_046119375.1 Phyllobates terribilis
TCCAAAGAGAGTGAGATGCCAGCTCCTTTCATTTCAGTCAGTAGCTTCAAACATTTCTGGACGTTTTTCAATGGCAAAAATCAATGAATATTGTAAATGCACAAACAGTAATATCTCCACATTGCACGGTGCAATTCTGAAATTTTTAGCTTTTTCCAATGTTAATCCTAGCATGATAAAGAAGATTCAAAGAGAGTGAGATGCCAGCTCCTTTCATTCAGTCAGTAGCTTCAAACATTTCTGGTATGAAACATGTTTTTCAATGGCAAAAATCAATGAATATTGTAAATGCACAAACAGTAATATCTCCACATTGCACGGTGCAATTCTGAAATTTTTAGCTTTTTCCTGTTAATCCTAGCATGATAAAGAAGATTCAAAGAGAGTGAGATGCCAGCTCCTTTCATTCAGTCAGTAGCTTCAAACATTTCTGGTATATGAAAAACATGTTTTTCAATGGCAAAAATCAATGAATATTGTAAATGCACAAACAGTAATATCTCCACATTGCACGGTGCAATTCTGAAATTTTTAGCTTTTTCCTGTTAATCCTAGCATGATAAAGAAGATTCAAAGAGAGTGAGATGCCAGCTCCTTTCATTCAGTCAGTAGCTTCAAACATTTCTGGTATATGAAAAACATGTTTTTCAATGGCAAAAATCAATGAATATTGTAAATGCACAAACAGTAATATCTCCACATTGCACGGTGCAATTCTGAAATTTTTAGCTTTTTCCTGTTAATCCTAGCATGATAAAGAAGATTCAAAGAGAGTGAGATGCCAGCTCCTTTCATTCAGTCAGTAGCTTCAAACATTTCTGGACGTTTTTCAATGGCAAAAATCAATGAATATTGTAAATGCACAAACAGTAATATCTCCACATTGCACGGTGCAATTCTGAAATTTTTAGCTTTTTCCTGTTAATCCTAGCATGATAAAGAAGATTCAAAGAGAGTGAGATGCCAGCTCCTTTCATTCAGTCAGTAGCTTCAAACATTTCTGGTATATGAAAACATGTTTTTCAATGGCAAAAATCAATGAATATTGTAAATGCACAAACAGTAATATCTCCACATTGCACGGTGCAATTCTGAAATTTTTTCGTTTTTCCTGCTAATCCTAGCATGATAAAGAAGATTCAAAGAGAGTGAGATGCCAGCTCCTTTCATTCAGTCAGTAGCTTCAAACATTCTGGTTAGGAAAAACGTTTTTCAATGGCAAAAATCAATGAATATTGTAAATGCACAAACAGTAATATCTCCACATTGCACGGTGCAATTCTGAAATTTTTTAGCTTTTTCCTGTTAATCCTAGCATGATAAAGAAGATTCAAAGAGAGTGAGATGCCAGCTCCTTTCATTCAGTCAGTAGCTTCAAACATTTCTGGACGTTTTTCAATGGCAAAAATCAATGAATATTGTAAATGCACAAACAGTAATATCTCCACATTGCACGGTGCAATTCTGAAATTTTTAGCTTTTTCCTGTTAATCCTAGCATGATAAAGAAGATTCAAAGAGAGTGAGATGCCAGCTCCTTTCATTCAGTCAGTAGCTTCAAACATTTCTGGACGTTTTTCAATGGCAAAAATCAATGAATATTGTAAATGCACAAACAGTAATATCTCCACATTGCACGGTGCAATTCTGAAATTTTTAGCTTTTTCCTGTTAATCCTAGCATGATAAAGAAGATTCAAAGAGAGTGAGATGCCAGCTCCTTTCATTCAGTCAGTAGCTTCAAACATTTCTGGTATATGAAAACATGTTTTTCAATGGCAAAAATCAATGAATATTGTAAATGCACAAACAGTAATATCTCCACATTGCACGGTGCAATTCTGAAATTTTAGCTTTTTCCTGTTAATCCTAGCATGATAAAGAAGATTCAAAGAGAGTGAGATGCCAGCTCCTTTCATTCAGTCAGTAGCTTCAAACATTTCTGGTATATGAAAAACATGTTTTTCAATGGCAAAAATCAATGAATATTGTAAATGCACAAACAGTAATATCTCCACATTGCACGGTGCAATTCTGAAATTTTTAGCTTTTTCCTGTTAATCCTAGCATGATAAAGAAGATTCAAAGAGAGTGAGATGCCAGCTCCTTTCATTCAGTCAGTAGCTTCAAACATTTCTGGAGACGTTTTCAATGGCAAAAATCAATGAATATTGTAAATGCACAAACAGTAATATCTCCACATTGCACGGTGCAATTCTGAAATTTTTAGCTTTTTCCTGTTAATCCTAGCATGATAAAGAAGATTCAAAGAGAGTGAGATGCCAGCTCCTTTCATTCAGTCAGTAGCTTCAAACATTTCTGGACGTTTTTCAATGGCAAAAATCAATGAATATTGTAAATGCACAAACAGTAATATCTCCACATTGCACGGTGCAATTCTGAAATTTTTAGCTTTTTCCTGTTAATCCTAGCATGATAAAGAAGATTCAAAGAGAGTGAGATGCCAGCTCCTTTCATTCAGTCAGTAGCTTCAAACATTTCTGGTATATGAAAAACATGTTTTTCAATGGCAAAAATCAATGAATATTGTAAATGCACAAACAGTAATATCTCCACATTGCACGGTGCAATTCTGAAATTTTTCGTTTTTCCTGCTAATCCTAGCATGATAAAGAAGATCAAAGAGAGTGAGATGCCAGCTCCTTTCATTCAGTCAGTAGCTTCAAACATTTCTGGACGTTTTTCAATGGCAAAAATCAATGAATATTGTAAATGCACAAACAGTAATATCTCCACATTGCACGGTGCAATTCTGAAATTTTTAGCTTTTTCCTGTTAATCCTAGCATGATAAAGAAGATTCAAAGAGAGTGAGATGCCAGCTCCTTTCATTCAGTCAGTAGCTTCAAACATTTCTGGACGTTTTTCAATGGCAAAAATCAATGAATATTGTAAATGCACAAACAGTAATATCTCCACATTGCACGGTGCAATTCTGAAATTTTTAGCTTTTTCCTGTTAATCCTAGCATGATAAAGAAGATTCAAAGAGAGTGAGATGCCAGCTCCTTTCATTCAGTCAGTAGCTTCAAACATTTCTGGTATATGAAAAACATGTTTTTCAATGGCAAAAATCAATGAATATTGTAAATGCACAAACAGTAATATCTCCACATTGCACGGTGCAATTCTGAAATTTTTAGCTTTTTCCTGTTAATCCTAGCATGATAAAGAAGATTCAAAGAGAGTGAGATGCCAGCTCCTTTCATTCAGTCAGTAGCTTCAAACATTTCTGGACGTTTTTCAATGGCAAAAATCAATGAATATTGTAAATGCACAAACAGTAATATCTCCACATTGCACGGTGCAATTCTGAAATTTTTAGCTTTTTCCTGTTAATCCTAGCATGATAAAGAAGATTCAAAGAGAGTGAGATGCCAGCTCCTTTCATTCAGTCAGTAGCTTCAAACATTTCTGGTATATGAAAAACATGTTTTTCAATGGCAAAAATCAATGAATATTGTAAATGCACAAACAGTAATATCTCCACATTGCACGGTGCAATTCTGAAATTTTTAGCTTTTTCCTGTTAATCCTAGCATGATAAAGAAGATTCAAAGAGAGTGAGATGCCAGCTCCTTTCATTCAGTCAGTAGCTTCAAACATTTCTGGACGTTTTTCAATGGCAAAAATCAATGAATATTGTAAATGCACAAACAGTAATATCTCCACATTGCACGGTGCAATTCTGAAATTTTTTAGCTTTTTTCCTGTTAATCCTAGCATGATAAAGAAGATTCAAAGAGAGTGAGATGCCAGCTCCTTTCATTCAGTCAGTAGCTTCAAACATTTCTGGACGTTTTTCAATGGCAAAAATCAATGAATATTGTAAATGCACAAACAGTAATATCTCCACATTGCACGGTGCAATTCTGAAATTTTTAGCTTTTTCCTGTTAATCCTAGCATGATAAAGAAGATTCAAAGAGAGTGAGATGCCAGCTCCTTTCATTCAGTCAGTAGCTTCAAACATTTCTGGACGTTTTTCAATGGCAAAAATCAATGAATATTGTAAATGCACAAACAGTAATATCTCCACATTGCACGGTGCAATTCTGAAATTTTTAGCTTTTTCCTGTTAATCCTAGCATGATAAAGAAGATTCAAAGAGAGTGAGATGCCAGCTCCTTTCATTCAGTCAGTAGCTTCAAACATTTCTGGTATATGAAAAACATGTTTTTCAATGGCAAAAATCAATGAATATTGTAAATGCACAAACAGTAATATCTCCACATTGCACGGTGCAATTCTGAAATTTTTAGCTTTTTCCTGTTAATCCTAGCATGATAAAGAAGATTCAAAGAGAGTGAGATGCCAGCTCCTTTCATTCAGTCAGTAGCTTCAAACATTTCTGGTATATGAAAAACATGTTTTTCAATGGCAAAAATCAATGAATATTGTAAATGCACAAACAGTAATATCTCCACATTGCACGGTGCAATTCTGAAATTTTTAGCTTTTTCCTGTTAATCCTAGCATGATAAAGAAGATTCAAAGAGAGTGAGATGCCAGCTCCTTTCATTCAGTCAGTAGCTTCAAACATTTCTGGACGTTTTTCAATGGCAAAAATCAATGAATATTGTAAATGCACAAACAGTAATATCTCCACATTGCACGGTGCAATTCTGAAATTTTTAGCTTTTTCCTGTTAATCCTAGCATGATAAAGAAGATTCAAAGAGAGTGAGATGCCAGCTCCTTTCATTCAGTCAGTAGCTTCAAACATTTCTGGACGTTTTTCAATGGCAAAAATCAATGAATATTGTAAATGCACAAACAGTAATATCTCCACATTGCACGGTGCAATTCTGAAATTTTTAGCTTTTTCCTGTTAATCCTAGCATGATAAAGAAGATTCAAAGAGAGTGAGATGCCAGCTCCTTTCATTCAGTCAGTAGCTTCAAACATTTCTGGTATATGAAAAACATGTTTTTCAATGGCAAAAATCAATGAATATTGTAAATGCACAAACAGTAATATCTCCACATTGCACGGTGCAATTCTGAAATTTTTTCGTTTTTCCTGCTAATCCTAGCATGATAAAGAAGATTCAAAGAGAGTGAGATGCCAGCTCCTTTCATTCAGTCAGTAGCTTCAAACATTTCTGGACGTTTTTCAATGGCAAAAATCAATGAATATTGTAAATGCACAAACAGTAATATCTCCACATTGCACGGTGCAATTCTGAAATTTTTTGCTTTTTCCTGCTAATCCTAGCATGATAAAGAAGATTCAAAGAGAGTGAGATGCCAGCTCCTTTCATTCAGTCAGTAGCTTCAAACATTTCTGGTATATGAAAAACATGTTTTTCAATGGCAAAAATCAATGAATATTGTAAATGCACAAACAGTAATATCTCCACATTGCACGGTGCAATTCTGAAATTTTTAGCTTTTTCCTGTTAATCCTAGCATGATAAAGAAGATTCAAAGAGAGTGAGATGCCAGCTCCTTTCATTCAGTCAGTAGCTTCAAACATTTCTGGACGTTTTCAATGGCAAAAATCAATGAATATTGTAAATGCACAAACAGTAATATCTCCACATTGCACGGTGCAATTCTGAAATTTTTTGCTTTTTCCTGCTAATCCTAGCATGATAAAGAAGATTCAAAGAGAGTGAGATGCCAGCTCCTTTCATTCAGTCAGTAGCTTCAAACATTTCTGGTATATGAAAAACATGTTTTTCAATGGCAAAAATCAATGAATATTGTAAATGCACAAACAGTAATATCTCCACATTGCACGGTGCAATTCTGAAATTTTTAGCTTTTTCCTGTTAATCCTAGCATGATAAAGAAGATTCAAAGAGAGTGAGATGCCAGCTCCTTTCATTCAGTCAGTAGCTTCAAACATTTCTGGTATATGAAAAACATGTTTTTCAATGGCAAAAATCAATGAATATTGTAAATGCACAAACAGTAATATCTCCACATTGCACGGTGCAATTCTGAAATTTTTAGCTTTTTCCTGTTAATCCTAGCATGATAAAGAAGATTCAAAGAGAGTGAGATGCCAGCTCCTTTCATTCAGTCAGTAGCTTCAAACATTTCTGGTATATGAAAAACATGTTTTTCAATGGCAAAAATCAATGAATATTGTAAATGCACAAACAGTAATATCTCCACATTGCACGGTGCAATTCTGAAATTTTTTGCTTTTTCCTGTTAATCCTAGCATGATAAAGAAGATTCAAAGAGAGTGAGATGCCAGCTCCTTTCATTCAGTCAGTAGCTTCAAACATTTCTGGTATATGAAAAACATGTTTTTCAATGGCAAAAATCAATGAATATTGTAAATGCACAAACAGTAATATCTCCACATTGCACGGTGCAATTCTGAAATTTTTTGCTTTTTCCTGCTAATCCTAGCATGATAAAGAAGATTCAAAGAGAGTGAGATGCCAGCTCCTTTCATTCAGTCAGTAGCTTCAAACATTTCTGGACGTTTTTCAATGGCAAAAATCAATGAATATTGTAAATGCACAAACAGTAATATCTCCACATTGCACGGTGCAATTCTGAAATTTTTAGCTTTTTCCTGCTAATCCTAGCATGATAAAGAAGATTCAAAGAGAGTGAGATGCCAGCTCCTTTCATTCAGTCAGTAGCTTCAAACATTTCTGGTATATGAAAAACATGTTTTTCAATGGCAAAAATCAATGAATATTGTAAATGCACAAACAGTAATATCTCCACATTGCACGGTGCAATTCTGAAATTTTTTGCTTTTTCCTGCTAATCCTAGCATGATAAAGAAGATTCAAAGAGAGTGAGATGCCAGCTCCTTTCATTCAGTCAGTAGCTTCAAACATTTCTGGTATATGAAAAACATGTTTTTCAATGGCAAAAATCAATGAATATTGTAAATGCACAAACAGTAATATCTCCACATTGCACGGTGCAATTCTGAAATTTTTAGCTTTTTCCTGTTAATCCTAGCATGATAAAGAAGATTCAAAGAGAGTGAGATGCCAGCTCCTTTCATTCAGTCAGTAGCTTCAAACATTTCTGGACGTTTTTCAATGGCAAAAATCAATGAATATTGTAAATGCACAAACAGTAATATCTCCACATTGCACGGTGCAATTCTGAAATTTTTAGCTTTTTCCTGTTAATCCTAGCATGATAAAGAAGATTCAAAGAGAGTGAGATGCCAGCTCCTTTCATTCAGTCAGTAGCTTCAAACATTTCTGGTATATGAAAAACATGTTTTTCAATGGCAAAAATCAATGAATATTGTAAATGCACAAACAGTAATATCTCCACATTGCACGGTGCAATTCTGAAATTTTTAGCTTTTTCCTGTTAATCCTAGCATGATAAAGAAGATTCAAAGAGAGTGAGATGCCAGCTCCTTTCATTCAGTCAGTAGCTTCAAACATTTCTGGACGTTTTTCAATGGCAAAAATCAATGAATATTGTAAATGCACAAACAGTAATATCTCCACATTGCACGGTGCAATTCTGAAATTTTTAGCTTTTTCCTGTTAATCCTAGCATGATAAAGAAGATTCAAAGAGAGTGAGATGCCAGCTCCTTTCATTCAGTCAGTAGCTTCAAACATTTCTGGACGTTTTTCAATGGCAAAAATCAATGAATATTGTAAATGCACAAACAGTAATATCTCCACATTGCACGGTGCAATTCTGAAATTTTTAGCTTTTTCCTGCTAATCCTAGCATGATAAAGAAGATTCAAAGAGAGTGAGATGCCAGCTCCTTTCATTCAGTCAGTAGCTTCAAACATTTCTGGTATATGAAAAACATGTTTTTCAATGGCAAAAATCAATGAATATTGTAAATGCACAAACAGTAATATCTCCACATTGCACGGTGCAATTCTGAAATTTTTAGCTTTTTCCTGTTAATCCTAGCATGATAAAGAAGATTCAAAGAGAGTGAGATGCCAGCTCCTTTCATTCAGTCAGTAGCTTCAAACATTTCTGGACGTTTTTCAATGGCAAAAATCAATGAATATTGTAAATGCACAAACAGTAATATCTCCACATTGCACGGTGCAATTCTGAAATTTTTAGCTTTTTCCTGTTAATCCTAGCATGATAAAGAAGATTCAAAGAGAGTGAGATGCCAGCTCCTTTCATTCAGTCAGTAGCTTCAAACATTTCTGGTATATGAAAAACATGTTTTTCAATGGCAAAAATCAATGAATATTGTAAATGCACAAACAGTAATATCTCCACATTGCACGGTGCAATTCTGAAATTTTTAGCTTTTTCCTGTTAATCCTAGCATGATAAAGAAGATTCAAAGAGAGTGAGATGCCAGCTCCTTTCATTCAGTCAGTATCTTCAAACATTTCTGGACGTTTTTCAATGGCAAAAATCAATGAATATTGTAAATGCACAAACAGTAATATCTCCACATTGCACGGTGCAATTCTGAAATTTTTTGCTTTTTCCTGCTAATCCTAGCATGATAAAGAAGATTCAAAGAGAGTGAGATGCCAGCTCCTTTCATTCAGTCAGTAGCTTCAAACATTTCTGGTATATGAAAAACATGTTTTTCAATGGCAAAAATCAATGAATATTGTAAATGCACAAACAGTAATATCTCCACATTGCACGGTGCAATTCTGAAATTTTTTGCTTTTTCCTGCTAATCCTAGCATGATAAAGAAGATTCAAAGAGAGTGAGATGCCAGCTCCTTTCATTCAGTCAGTAGCTTCAAACATTTCTGGTATATGAAAAACATGTTTTTCAATGGCAAAAATCAATGAATATTGTAAATGCACAAACAGTAATATCTCCACATTGCACGGTGCAATTCTGAAATTTTTAGCTTTTTCCTGTTAATCCTAGCATGATAAAGAAGATTCAAAGAGAGTGAGATGCCAGCTCCTTTCATTCAGTCAGTAGCTTCAAACATTTCTGGACGTTTTTCAATGGCAAAAATCAATGAATATTGTAAATGCACAAACAGTAATATCTCCACATTGCACGGTGCAATTCTGAAATTTTTAGCTTTTTCCTGTTAATCCTAGCATGATAAAGAAGATTCAAAGAGAGTGAGATGCCAGCTCCTTTCATTCAGTCAGTAGCTTCAAACATTTCTGGTATATGAAAAACATGTTTTTCAATGGCAAAAATCAATGAATATTGTAAATGCACAAACAGTAATATCTCCACATTGCACGGTGCAATTCTGAAATTTTTAGCTTTTTCCTGTTAATCCTAGCATGATAAAGAAGATTCAAAGAGAGTGAGATGCCAGCTCCTTTCATTCAGTCAGTAGCTTCAAACATTTCTGGTATATGAAAAACATGTTTTTCAATGGCAAAAATCAATGAATATTGTAAATGCACAAACAGTAATATCTCCACATTGCACGGTGCAATTCTGAAATTTTTAGCTTTTTCCTGTTAATCCTAGCATGATAAAGAAGATTCAAAGAGAGTGAGATGCCAGCTCCTTTCATTCAGTCAGTAGCTTCAAACATTTCTGGTATATGAAAAACATGTTTTTCAATGGCAAAAATCAATGAATATTGTAAATGCACAAACAGTAATATCTCCACATTGCACGGTGCAATTCTGAAATTTTTAGCTTTTTCCTGTTAATCCTAGCATGATAAAGAAGATTCAAAGAGAGTGAGATGCCAGCTCCTTTCATTCAGTCAGTAGCTTCAAACATTTCTGGACGTTTTTCAATGGCAAAAATCAATGAATATTGTAAATGCACAAACAGTAATATCTCCACATTGCACGGTGCAATTCTGAAATTTTTAGCTTTTTCCTGTTAATCCTAGCATGATAAAGAAGATTCAAAGAGAGTGAGATGCCAGCTCCTTTCATTCAGTCAGTAGCTTCAAACATTTCTGGTATATGAAAAACATGTTTTTCAATGGCAAAAATCAATGAATATTGTAAATGCACAAACAGTAATATCTCCACATTGCACGGTGCAATTCTGAAATTTTTAGCTTTTTCCTGTTAATCCTAGCATGATAAAGAAGATTCAAAGAGAGTGAGATGCCAGCTCCTTTCATTCAGTCAGTAGCTTCAAACATTTCTGGACGTTTTTCAATGGCAAAAATCAATGAATATTGTAAATGCACAAACAGTAATATCTCCACATTGCAAGGTGCAATTCTGAAATTTTTTGCTTTTTCCTGCTAATCCTAGCATGATAAAGAAGATTCAAAGAGAGTGAGATACCAGCTCCTTTCATTCAGTCAGTAGCTTCAAACATTTCTGGTATATGAAAAACATGTTTTTCAATGGCAAAAATCAATGAATATTGTAAATGCACAAACAGTAATATCTCCACATTGCACGGTGCAATTCTGAAATTTTTAGCTTTTTCCTGTTAATCCTAGCATGATAAAGAAGATTCAAAGAGAGTGAGATGCCAGCTCCTTTCATTCAGTCAGTAGCTTCAAACATTTCTGGACGTTTTTCAATGGCAAAAATCAATGAATATTGTAAATGCACAAACAGTAATATCTCCACATTGCACGGTGCAATTCTGAAATTTTTTGCTTTTTCCTGCTAATCCTAGCATGATAAAGAAGATTCAAAGAGAGTGAGATGCCAGCTCCTTTCATTCAGTCAGTAGCTTCAAACATTTCTGGACGTTTTTCAATGGCAAAAATCAATGAATATTGTAAATGCACAAACAGTAATATCTCCACATTGCACGGTGCAATTCTGAAATTTTTAGCTTTTTCCTGTTAATCCTAGCATGATAAAGAAGATTCAAAGAGAGTGAGATGCCAGCTCCTTTCATTCAGTCAGTAGCTTCAAACATTTCTGGTATATGAAAAACATGTTTTTCAATGGCAAAAATCAATGAATATTGTAAATGCACAAACAGTAATATCTCCACATTGCACGGTGCAATTCTGAAATTTTTAGCTTTTTCCTGTTAATCCTAGCATGATAAAGAAGATTCAAAGAGAGTGAGATGCCAGCTCCTTTCATTCAGTCAGTAGCTTCAAACATTTCTGGACGTTTTTCAATGGCAAAAATCAATGAATATTGTAAATGCACAAACAGTAATATCTCCACATTGCACGGTGCAATTCTGAAATTTTTAGCTTTTTCCTGTTAATCCTAGCATGATAAAGAAGATTCAAAGAGAGTGAGATGCCAGCTCCTTTCATTCAGTCAGTAGCTTCAAACATTTCTGGTATATGAAAAACATGTTTTTCAATGGCAAAAATCAATGAATATTGTAAATGCACAAACAGTAATATCTCCACATTGCACGGTGCAATTCTGAAATTTTTAGCTTTTTCCTGCTAATCCTAGCATGATAAAGAAGATTCAAAGAGAGTGAGATGCCAGCTCCTTTCATTCAGTCAGTAGCTTCAAACATTTCTGGTATATGAAAAACATGTTTTTCAATGGCAAAAATCAATGAATATTGTAAATGCACAAACAGTAATATCTCCACATTGCACGGTGCAATTCTGAAATTTTTAGCTTTTTCCTGTTAATCCTAGCATGATAAAGAAGATTCAAAGAGAGTGAGATGCCAGCTCCTTTCATTCAGTCAGTAGCTTCAAACATTTCTGGACGTTTTTCAATGGCAAAAATCAATGAATATTGTAAATGCACAAACAGTAATATCTCCACATTGCACGGTGCAATTCTGAAATTTTTAGCTTTTTCCTGTTAATCCTAGCATGATAAAGAAGATTCAAAGAGAGTGAGATGCCAGCTCCTTTCATTCAGTCAGTAGCTTCAAACATTTCTGGTATATGAAAAACATGTTTTTCAATGGCAAAAATCAATGAATATTGTAAATGCACAAACAGTAATATCTCCACATTGCACGGTGCAATTCTGAAATTTTTAGCTTTTTCCTGTTAATCCTAGCATGATAAAGAAGATTCAAAGAGAGTGAGATGCCAGCTCCTTTCATTCAGTCAGTAGCTTCAAACATTTCTGGACGTTTTTCAATGGCAAAAATCAATGAATATTGTAAATGCACAAACAGTAATATCTCCACATTGCACGGTGCAATTCTGAAATTTTTAGCTTTTTCCTGTTAATCCTAGCATGATAAAGAAGATTCAAAGAGAGTGAGATGCCAGCTCCTTTCATTCAATCAGTAGCTTCAAACATTTCTGGTATATGAAAAACATGTTTTTCAATGGCAAAAAAGCTTTTTCCTGTTAATCCTAGCATGATAAAGAAGATTCAAAGAGAGTGAGATGCCAGCTCCTTTCATTCAGTCAGTAGCTTCAAACATTTCTGGACGTTTTTCAATGGCAAAAATCAATGAATATTGTAAATGCACAAACAGTAATATCTCCACATTGCACGGTGCAATTCTGAAATTTTTAGCTTTTTCCTTTTAATCCTAGCATGATAAAGAAGATTCAAAGAGAGTGAGATGCCAGCTCCTTTCATTCAGTCAGTAGCTTCAAACATTTCTGGTATATGAAAAACATGTTTTTCAATGGCAAAAATCAATGAATATTGTAAATGCACAAACAGTAATATCTCCACATTGCACGGTGCAATTCTGAAATTTTTAGCTTTTTCCTGTTAATCCTAGCATGATAAAGAAGATTCAAAGAGAGTGAGATGCCAGCTCCTTTCATTCAGTCAGTAGCTTCAAACATTTCTGGTATATGAAAAACATGTTTTTCAATGGCAAAAATCAATGAATATTGTAAATGCACAAACAGTAATATCTCCACATTGCACGGTGCAATTCTGAAATTTTTAGCTTTTTCCTGTTAACCCTAGCATGATAAAGAAGATTCAAAGAGAGTGAGATGCCAGCTCCTTTCATTCAGTCAGTAGCTTCAAACATTTCTGGTATATGAAAAACATGTTTTTCAATGGCAAAAATCAATGAATATTGTAAATGCACAAACAGTAATATCTCCACATTGCACGGTGCAATTCTGAAATTTTTAGCTTTTTCCTGTTAATCCTAGCATGATAAAGAAGATTCAAAGAGAGTGAGATGCCAGCTCCTTTCATTCAGTCAGTAGCTTCAAACATTTCTGGACGTTTTTCAATGGCAAAAATCAATGAATATTGTAAATGCACAAACAGTAATATCTCCACATTGCACGGTGCAATTCTGAAATTTTTAGCTTTTTCCTGTTAATCCTAGCATGATAAAGAAGATTCAAAGAGAGTGAGATGCCAGCTCCTTTCATTCAGTCAGTAGCTTCAAACATTTCTGGTATATGAAAAACATGTTTTTCAATGGCAAAAATCAATGAATATTGTAAATGCACAAACAGTAATATCTCCACATTGCACGGTGCAATTCTGAAATTTTTAGCTTTTTCCTGTTAATCCTAGCATGATAAAGAAGATTCAAAGAGAGTGAGATGCCAGCTCCTTTCATTCAGTCAGTAGCTTCAAACATTTCTGGTATATGAAAAACATGTTTTTCAATGGCAAAAATCAATGAATATTGTAAATGCACAAACAGTAATATCTCCACATTGCACGGTGCAATTCTGAAATTTTTAGCTTTTTCCTGTTAATCCTAGCATGATAAAGAAGATTCAAAGAGAGTGAGATGCCAGCTCCTTTCATTCAGTCAGTAGCTTCAAACATTTCTGGTATATGAAAAACATGTTTTTCAATGGCAAAAATCAATGAATATTGTAAATGCACAAACAGTAATATCTCCACATTGCACGGTGCAATTCTGAAATTTTTAGCTTTTTCCTGTTAATCCTAGCATGATAAAGAAGATTCAAAGAGAGTGAGATGCCAGCTCCTTTCATTCAGTCAGTAGCTTCAAACATTTCTGGACGTTTTTCAATGGCAAAAATCAATGAATATTGTAAATGCACAAACAGTAATATCTCCACATTGCACGGTGCAATTCTGAAATTTTTTGCTTTTTCCTGTTAATCCTAGCATGATAAAGAAGATTCAAAGAGAGTGAGATGCCAGCTCCTTTCATTCAGTCAGTAGCTTCAAACATTTCTGGACGTTTTTCAATGGCAAAAATCAATGAATATTGTAAATGCACAAACAGTAATATCTCCACATTGCACGGTGCAATTCTGAAATTTTTAGCTTTTTCCTGTTAATCCTAGCATGATAAAGAAGATTCAAAGAGAGTGAGATGCCAGCTCCTTTCATTCAGTCAGTAGCTTCAAACATTTCTGGACGTTTTTCAATGGCAAAAATCAATGAATATTGTAAATGCACAAACAGTAATATCTCCACATTGCACGGTGCAATTCTGAAATTTTTAGCTTTTTCCTGTTAATCCTAGCATGATAAAGAAGATTCAAAGAGAGTGAGATGCCAGCTCCTTTCATTCAGTCAGTAGCTTCAAACATTTCTGGTATATGAAAAACATGTTTTTCAATGGCAAAAATCAATGAATATTGTAAATGCACAAACAGTAATATCTCCACATTGCACGGTGCAATTCTGAAATTTTTAGCTTTTTCCTGTTAATCCTAGCATGATAAAGAAGATTCAAAGAGAGTGAGATGCCAGCTCCTTTCATTCAGTCAGTAGCTTCAAACATTTCTGGTATATGAAAAACATGTTTTTCAATGGCAAAAATCAATGAATATTGTAAATGCACAAACAGTAATATCTCCACATTGCACGGTGCAATTCTGAAATTTTTAGCTTTTTCCTGTTAATCCTAGCATGATAAAGAAGATTCAAAGAGAGTGAGATGCCAGCTCCTTTCATTCAGTCAGTAGCTTCAAACATTTCTGGACGTTTTTCAATGGCAAAAATCAATGAATATTGTAAATGCACAAACAGTAATATCTCCACATTGCACGGTGCAATTCTGAAATTTTTTGCTTTTTCCTGTTAATCCTAGCATGATAAAGAAGATTCAAAGAGAGTGAGATGCCAGCTCCTTTCATTCAGTCAGTAGCTTCAAACATTTCTGGACGTTTTTCAATGGCAAAAATCAATGAATATTGTAAATGCACAAACAGTAATATCTCCACATTGCACGGTGCAATTCTGAAATTTTTAGCTTTTTCCTGTTAATCCTAGCATGATAAAGAAGATTCAAAGAGAGTGAGATGCCAGCTCCTTTCATTCAGTCAGTAGCTTCAAACATTTCTGGACGTTTTTCAATGGCAAAAATCAATGAATATTGTAAATGCACAAACAGTAATATCTCCACATTGCACGGTGCAATTCTGAAATTTTTAGCTTTTTCCTGTTAATCCTAGCATGATAAAGAAGATTCAAAGAGAGTGAGATGCCAGCTCCTTTCATTCAGTCAGTAGCTTCAAACATTTCTGGTATATGAAAAACATGTTTTTCAATGGCAAAAATCAATGAATATTGTAAATGCACAAACAGTAATATCTCCACATTGCACGGTGCAATTCTGAAATTTTTAGCTTTTTCCTGTTAATCCTAGCATGATAAAGAAGATTCAAAGAGAGTGAGATGCCAGCTCCTTTCATTCAGTCAGTAGCTTCAAACATTTCTGGTATATGAAAAACATGTTTTTCAATGGCAAAAATCAATGAATATTGTAAATGCACAAACAGTAATATCTCCACATTGCACGGTGCAATTCTGAAATTTTTAGCTTTTTCCTGTTAATCCTAGCATGATAAAGAAGATTCAAAGAGAGTGAGATGCCAGCTCCTTTCATTCAGTCAGTAGCTTCAAACATTTCTGGTATATGAAAAACATGTTTTTCAATGGCAAAAATCAATGAATATTGTAAATGCACAAACAGTAATATCTCCACATTGCACGGTGCAATTCTGAAATTTTTAGCTTTTTCCTGTTAATCCTAGCATGATAAAGAAGATTCAAAGAGAGTGAGATGCCAGCTCCTTTCATTCAGTCAGTAGCTTCAAACATTTCTGGACGTTTTTCAATGGCAAAAATCAATGAATATTGTAAATGCACAAACAGTAATATCTCCACATTGCACGGTGCAATTCTGAAATTTTTAGCTTTTTCCTGTTAATCCTAGCATGATAAAGAAGATTCAAAGAGAGTGAGATGCCAGCTCCTTTCATTCAGTCAGTAGCTTCAAACATTTCTGGTATATGAAAAACATGTTTTTCAATGGCAAAAATCAATGAATATTGTAAATGCACAAACAGTAATATCTCCACATTGCACGGTGCAATTCTGAAATTTTTAGCTTTTTCCTGTTAATCCTAGCATGATAAAGAAGATTCAAAGAGAGTGAGATGCCAGCTCCTTTCATTCAGTCAGTAGCTTCAAACATTTCTGGACGTTTTTCAATGGCAAAAATCAATGAATATTGTAAATGCACAAACAGTAATATCTCCACATTGCACGGTGCAATTCTGAAATTTTTAGCTTTTTCCTGTTAATCCTAGCATGATAAAGAAGATTCAAAGAGAGTGAGATGCCAGCTCCTTTCATTCAGTCAGTAGCTTCAAACATTTCTGGACGTTTTTCAATGGCAAAAATCAATGAATATTGTAAATGCACAAACAGTAATATCTCCACATTGCACGGTGCAATTCTGAAATTTTTAGCTTTTTCCTGTTAATCCTAGCATGATAAAGAAGATTCAAAGAGAGTGAGATGCCAGCTCCTTTCATTCAGTCAGTAGCTTCAAACATTTCTGGTATATGAAAAACATGTTTTTCAATGGCAAAAATCAATGAATATTGTAAATGCACAAACAGTAATATCTCCACATTGCACGGTGCAATTCTGAAATTTTTTGCTTTTTCCTGTTAATCCTAGCATGATAAAGAAGATTCAAAGAGAGTGAGATGCCAGCTCCTTTCATTCAGTCAGTAGCTTCAAACATTTCTGGACGTTTTTCAATGGCAAAAATCAATGAATATTGTAAATGCACAAACAGTAATATCTCCACATTGCACGGTGCAATTCTGAAATTTTTAGCTTTTTCCTGTTAATCCTAGCATGATAAAGAAGATTCAAAGAGAGTGAGATGCCAGCTCCTTTCATTCAGTCAGTAGCTTCAAACATTTCTGGACGTTTTTCAATGGCAAAAATCAATGAATATTGTAAATGCACAAACAGTAATATCTCCACATTGCACGGTGCAATTCTGAAATTTTTAGCTTTTTCCTGTTAATCCTAGCATGATAAAGAAGATTCAAAGAGAGTGAGATGCCAGCTCCTTTCATTCAGTCAGTAGCTTCAAACATTTCTGGTATATGAAAAACATGTTTTTCAATGGCAAAAATCAATGAATATTGTAAATGCACAAACAGTAATATCTCCACATTGCACGGTGCAATTCTGAAATTTTTAGCTTTTTCCTGTTAATCCTAGCATGATAAAGAAGATTCAAAGAGAGTGAGATGCCAGCTCCTTTCATTCAGTCAGTAGCTTCAAACATTTCTGGACGTTTTTCAATGGCAAAAATCAATGAATATTGTAAATGCACAAACAGTAATATCTCCACATTGCACGGTGCAATTCTGAAATTTTTTGCTTTTTCCTGTTAATCCTAGCATGATAAAGAAGATTCAAAGAGAGTGAGATGCCAGCTCCTTTCATTGTCAGTAGCTTCAAACATTTCTGGACGTTTTTCAATGGCAAAAATCAATGAATATTGTAAATGCACAAACAGTAATATCTCCACATTGCACGGTGCAATTCTGAAATTTTTAGCTTTTTCCTGTTAATCCTAGCATGATAAAGAAGATTCAAAGAGAGTGAGATGCCAGCTCCTTTCATTCAGTCAGTAGCTTCAAACATTTCTGGACGTTTTTCAATGGCAAAAATCAATGAATATTGTAAATGCACAAACAGTAATATCTCCACATTGCACGGTGCAATTCTGAAATTTTTAGCTTTTTCCTGTTAATCCTAGCATGATAAAGAAGATTCAAAGAGAGTGAGATGCCAGCTCCTTTCATTCAGTCAGTAGCTTCAAACATTTCTGGTATATGAAAAACATGTTTTTCAATGGCAAAAATCAATGAATATTGTAAATGCACAAACAGTAATATCTCCACATTGCACGGTGCAATTCTGAAATTTTTAGCTTTTTCCTGTTAATCCTAGCATGATAAAGAAGATTCAAAGAGAGTGAGATGCCAGCTCCTTTCATTCAGTCAGTAGCTTCAAACATTTCTGGTATATGAAAAACATGTTTTTCAATGGCAAAAATCAATGAATATTGTAAATGCACAAACAGTAATATCTCCATATTGCACGGTGCAATTCTGAAATTTTTAGCTTTTTCCTGTTAATCCTAGCATGATAAAGAAGATTCAAAGAGAGTGAGATGCCAGCTCCTTTCATTCAGTCAGTAGCTTCAAACATTTCTGGACGTTTTTCAATGGCAAAAATCAATGAATATTGTAAATGCACAAACAGTAATATCTCCACATTGCACGGTGCAATTCTGAAATTTTTAGCTTTTTCCTGTTAATCCTAGCATGATAAAGAAGATTCAAAGAGAGTGAGATGCCAGCTCCTTTCATTCAGTCAGTAGCTTCAAACATTTCTGGACGTTTTTCAATGGCAAAAATCAATGAATATTGTAAATGCACAAACAGTAATATCTCCACATTGCACGGTGCAATTCTGAAATTTTTAGCTTTTTCCTGTTAATCCTAGCATGATAAAGAAGATTCAAAGAGAGTGAGATGCCAGCTCCTTTCATTCAGTCAGTAGCTTCAAACATTTCTGGACGTTTTTCAATGGCAAAAATCAATGAATATTGTAAATGCACAAACAGTAATATCTCCACATTGCACGGTGCAATTCTGAAATTTTTAGCTTTTTCCTGTTAATCCTAGCATGATAAAGAAGATTCAAAGAGAGTGAGATGCCAGCTCCTTTCATTCAGTCAGTAGCTTCAAACATTTCTGGTATATGAAAAACATGTTTTTCAATGGCAAAAATCAATGAATATTGTAAATGCACAAACAGTAATATCTCCACATTGCACGGTGCAATTCTGAAATTTTTAGCTTTTTCCTGTTAATCCTAGCATGATAAAGAAGATTCAAAGAGAGTGAGATGCCAGCTCCTTTCATTCAGTCAGTAGCTTCAAACATTTCTGGTATATGAAAAACATGTTTTTCAATGGCAAAAATCAATGAATATTGTAAATGCACAAACAGTAATATCTCCACATTGCACGGTGCAATTCTGAAATTTTTAGCTTTTTCCTGTTAATCCTAGCATGATAAAGAAGATTCAAAGAGAGTGAGATGCCAGCTCCTTTCATTCAGTCAGTAGCTTCAAACATTTCTGGTATATGAAAAACATGTTTTTCAATGGCAAAAATCAATGAATATTGTAAATGCACAAACAGTAATATCTCCACATTGCACGGTGCAATTCTGAAATTTTTAGCTTTTTCCTGTTAATCCTAGCATGATAAAGAAGATTCAAAGAGAGTGAGATGCCAGCTCCTTTCATTCAGTCAGTAGCTTCAAACATTTCTGGACGTTTTTCAATGGCAAAAATCAATGAATATTGTAAATGCACAAACAGTAATATCTCCACATTGCACGGTGCAATTCTGAAATTTTTAGCTTTTTCCTGTTAATCCTAGCATGATAAAGAAGATTCAAAGAGAGTGAGATGCCAGCTCCTTTCATTCAGTCAGTAGCTTCAAACATTTCTGGTATATGAAAAACATGTTTTTCAATGGCAAAAATCAATGAATATTGTAAATGCACAAACAGTAATATTTCCACATTGCACGGTGCAATTCTGAAATTTTTAGCTTTTTCCTGTTAATCCTAGCATGATAAAGAAGATTCAAAGAGAGTGAGATGCCAGCTCCTTTCATTCAGTCAGTAGCTTCAAACATTTCTGGACGTTTTTCAATGGCAAAAATCAATGAATATTGTAAATGCACAAACAGTAATATCTCCACATTGCACGGTGCAATTCTGAAATTTTTAGCTTTTTCCTGTTAATCCTAGCATGATAAAGAAGATTCAAAGAGAGTGAGATGCCAGCTCCTTTCATTCAGTCAGTAGCTTCAAACATTTCTGGACGTTTTTCAATGGCAAAAATCAATGAATATTGTAAATGCACAAACAGTAATATCTCCACATTGCACGGTGCAATTCTGAAATTTTTAGCTTTTTCCTGTTAATCCTAGCATGATAAAGAAGATTCAAAGAGAGTGAGATGCCAGCTCCTTTCATTCAGTCAGTAGCTTCAAACATTTCTGGTATATGAAAAACATGTTTTTCAATGGCAAAAATCAATGAATATTGTAAATGCACAAACAGTAATATCTCCACATTGCACGGTGCAATTCTGAAATTTTTTGCTTTTTCCTGTTAATCCTAGCATGATAAAGAAGATTCAAAGAGAGTGAGATGCCAGCTCCTTTCATTCAGTCAGTAGCTTCAAACATTTCTGGACGTTTTTCAATGGCAAAAATCAATGAATATTGTAAATGTACAAACAGTAATATCTCCACATTGCACGGTGCAATTCTGAAATTTTTAGCTTTTTCCTGTTAATCCTAGCATGATAAAGAAGATTCAAAGAGAGTGAGATGCCAGCTCCTTTCATTCAGTCAGTAGCTTCAAACATTTCTGGTATATGAAAAACATGTTTTTCAATGGCAAAAATCAATGAATATTGTAAATGCACAAACAGTAATATCTCCACATTGCACGGTGCAATTCTGAAATTTTTAGCTTTTTCCTGTTAATCCTAGCATGATAAAGAAGATTCAAAGAGAGTGAGATGCCAGCTCCTTTCATTCAGTCAGTAGCTTCAAACATTTCTGGTATATGAAAAACATGTTTTTCAATGGCAAAAATCAATGAATATTGTAAATGCACAAACAGTAATATCTCCACATTGCACGGTGCAATTCTGAAATTTTTAGCTTTTTCCTGTTAATCCTAGCATGATAAAGAAGATTCAAAGAGAGTGAGATGCCAGCTCCTTTCATTCAGTCAGTAGCTTCAAACATTTCTGGTATATGAAAAACATGTTTTTCAATGGCAAAAATCAATGAATATTGTAAATGCACAAACAGTAATATCTCCACATTGCACGGTGCAATTCTGAAATTTTTAGCTTTTTCCTGTTAATCCTAGCATGATAAAGAAGATTCAAAGAGAGTGAGATGCCAGCTCCTTTCATTCAGTCAGTAGCTTCAAACATTTCTGGTATATGAAAAACATGTTTTTCAATGGCAAAAATCAATGAATATTGTAAATGCACAAACAGTAATATCTCCACATTGCACGGTGCAATTCTGAAATTTTTAGCTTTTTCCTGTTAATCCTAGCATGATAAAGAAGATTCAAAGAGAGTGAGATGCCAGCTCCTTTCATTCAGTCAGTAGCTTCAAACATTTCTGGACATTTTTCAATGGCAAAAATCAATGAATATTGTAAATGCACAAACAGTAATATCTCCACATTGCACGGTGCAATTCTGAAATTTTTAGCTTTTTCCTGTTAATCCTAGCATGATAAAGAAGATTCAAAGAGAGTGAGATGCCAGCTCCTTTCATTCAGTCAGTAGCTTCAAACATTTCTGGTATATGAAAAACATGTTTTTCAATGGCAAAAATCAATGAATATTGTAAATGCACAAACAGTAATATCTCCACATTGCACGGTGCAATTCTGAAATTTTTTGCTTTTTCCTGTTAATCCTAGCATGATAAAGAAGATTCAAAGAGAGTGAGATGCCAGCTCCTTTCATTCAGTCAGTAGCTTCAAACATTTCTGGTATATGAAAAACATGTTTTTCAATGGCAAAAATCAATGAATATTGTAAATGCACAAACCGTAATATCTCCACATTGCACGGTGCAATTCTGAAATTTTTAGCTTTTTCCTGTTAATCCTAGCATGATAAAGAAGATTCAAAGAGAGTGAGATGCCAGCTCCTTTCATTCAGTCAGTAGCTTCAAACATTTCTGGACGTTTTTCAATGGCAAAAATCAATGAATATTGTAAATGCACAAACAGTAATATCTCCACATTGCACGGTGCAATTCTGAAATTTTTAGCTTTTTCCTGTTAATCCTAGCATGATAAAGAAGATTCAAAGAGAGTGAGATGCCAGCTCCTTTCATTCAGTCAGTAGCTTCAAACATTTCTGGTATATGAAAAACATGTTTTTCAATGGCAAAAATCAATGAATATTGTAAATGCACAAACAGTAATATCTCCACATTGCACGGTGCAATTCTGAAATTTTTAGCTTTTTCCTGTTAATCCTAGCATGATAAAGAAGATTCAAAGAGAGTGAGATGCCAGCTCCTTTCATTCAGTCAGTAGCTTCAAACATTTCTGGTATATGAAAAACATGTTTTTCAATGGCAAAAATCAATGAATATTGTAAATGCACAAACAGTAATATCTCCACATTGCACGGTGCAATTCTGAAATTTTTAGCTTTTTCCTGTTAATCCTAGCATGATAAAGAAGATTCAAAGAGAGTGAGATGCCAGCTCCTTTCATTCAGTCAGTAGCTTCAAACATTTCTGGACGTTTTTCAATGGCAAAAATCAATGAATATTGTAAATGCACAAACAGTAATATCTCCACATTGCACGGTGCAATTCTGAAATTTTTAGCTTTTTCCTGTTAATCCTAGCATGATAA